>NC_139218.1:239719026-239919026 GCF_055691185.1 Crinia signifera
GAACGCACGGTTTGTTTGACCTTAGTACTTCATTTGCCTGGCATAGTTGTTAAAACAATAACCTCAGAAACCTATTAAAATTAAATGAGTGACATGTATATGAGCAAATGAAATATTTTCATAAAGATTTTTCTCCTTGTTTGTGTTTAATGTACTTTTATTATCTCCTAGAAGAGGCCTAATGCTATTCTCTGATTAGATGTGTGACTGCTGCACTAATTATGAAGTACTGAGTATGAAACTGCTGAAACAACTTTAATAAAGTAATAAACTCTACAGCAATAAATTTACTGGATGAAAATTACAAGAGTCCAAAGTTGTTTTTTGAGGAAGCAATAATAATGGTAAGTATAGCCTGAGCCGAAAAGCTTTTAGTTAAACTGTGTATTGCTAAAAATGTAGTTCAATGTTGACATTTGAACAGGAAATCAAAAGGAAATTGTAGACATAAATATACATTAAAAGACTGGTCACAGGAGGCTGCAGATGGGCTAACATAGGTGGTAGGTAAAGAGAAAGTATTTACAACAACAGTTTCATTTATAGGGGATGCAGTCAAAATCCCGACGGTCAAAATCCCGACAACCATTGACCGACGGTCAAAATACCGTCAAGATCAGAATCCCGACAAGGTCAAAATACCGACGTATAGAATGACAGGTGAAAAAGTCTACATGACTTTCGGTCGACAGGTCGCGAGGTCGACATGGGTTTTTTCACTGTTTTTTGACCTGACATGTGCCAACAGACAGTATTTCATGCCCTACCATCCACTATGGCGTGGTGGGAGAATAAAATAGTGTGCCGAGCGCAGAGAGGCACCGTGCCCGAAGCATCGCGAATGAGGGACTGCGGTTGACTTCTAACTGTGTCCATGTCGACTGTGTCGACATTAGAGTATGTTGACTTTTTCACCTGTCTATATTCTATATGTCGGTATTTTGACCTTGTCGGGATTTTAAATGTCGTATATTTTGACCATGTCGGGATTTTGACCTTGTTGGGATTTTGACAGTCAGTCAATAGCTGTCGGAATTTTGACCATCAGTATTTCATACCGAATCCATTTATAGTGGAAACAATGATAAAACAAATTAGGTAGTTACAGACAGTCAAAATGGTAGGAAAGCCCTGCTCACAAGCTTACAATAAATATATATATATATATATATATATATATATATATATATATCCTCTAGTGATATGAATAAAGCGGCAACACTCAACAGAGATACCATAAGCCCTACCAGTGGTAATAAAGTAGGACAGAAGTCATGGCCACAGACACAAACAGGAAGTGGTGAGTAACGTTTTCCAACAGCGATTTTGTGGGTACTGCATAAACATATGTAAATAGATATACAGATGGCACGCTAGCAATCAAGGACATGTGAGTATCTCACACACTTGCACATCCATTGCTGGGAATGAGGCATGTAAACTTATTAGACATCTGACATCTTGAGAAAGGTCCACTGACCGAAACGCATTGATGAAAACTTGAGAAGGGTGAACAGCCACCTGCTCTTTGAACCTCTACATGTATATATCTTGATCTTGGATTGTTTTTAAGGATTTTTATTTTTATTTTTTATTTTTCATACTTTTTATGCTTATTTTATAAAAAAAAAATTGTGGATATCTGATGTTGTATAACATCACCCCATCACCCCTTTTGTAAAAAAAATATTTTTGCTACATTGGATATTTAGTATTGGTAATAACTCTTTAAAATAAAAAAAACCACTATTTTTAACTCTATATCTGGAGAATTTTTTTTTGTATAAAGAAGAGTAGGTACTTGTGTACTTTCACGGTGCCAGTATGGCGCCGTGCGTCTGAGTCCCTTTGTGGGGCTCGCTTCGCTCGCCCACGCTGTGGGCTCGGTGGATCGCTACGCTCGCCACGCTATTTAAAATCAACTCCATGCCAACATGGATAGTGGGGCGCCGTGAAACTACACAAGTACCGAAGAGTACCCTCCTACTACATCGGGGGACCCTAAAAAGAAACCGCTATGTATGGAGCACCTCCACATCACTGAGTGAGTGAGGAGGTAAAGAGAAAATCCTTAAGAGGAGGAAGCATCCCTGCCTAAAAAGAAACCTTGATAGGAGTATATAACACCTGTCCTGAGTAAGTCATGGTACGCTTACCACTCTGAGAGGCTTTTAAAGAAACCGTTATATGATTCCACACCCCGCTGACATAGTGAGTTGGGGTACGCCCATCTAGTGTATTTTTATTCCTAAACTTTGGTTCAGTCACTGATGGAATCTTGGCCTGTGTAATTGAAGAACTACACATTGTTGTCCTTTTACTGTTATACACATTGGAGCGCATTACGAGGCTGCACACATTGAAGCACACCAAGAAGTTGGTGCCTAGTTGAATATCAAGCTGCCTCGGACAAAAAAAGAAATCTTTACACGTTTCAAAATATCTTTATTCAGAGTGAGTTGAGTACACCCATCCCTTCTATTAAGCACTTATATACAGAGATCAATTTTCATTTCTTCAATGTATGATTCCCTAATCTCATATACATTTTTTGATTGTATGCACAAATTTGGGCGAGGAAAGGATCCATTATCTGGACACTGAGTATCCCTGGAATAATTCAACGTAAGGAGAAACACTTCACTCACTTCACAAAGACTGTAATTCTATTTGGTTTATTTAGATTTTCACTTTATGTATATTGTGTACTGCGCCCCATGAGAGGTTTCCCCCAACCCCCCTTTTCTAGTAATCGCATCTAGGGTGTTGGTGACACCCAGGGGTAACCCTCTCTAAGGCAGCACTGCGCTATTGGGACTTGTTGACTTTTGCTGAACTTATTAGACGCATGTGCACCTTATTTCATGGCACAAGGTGGCGCTTACCGCACCAGGAGATTAGATGCTGCAACATCTGTAACTCACCAAAATAGGCACTTCTGGGCAGAGTGTATATATGGGTTCTATGTGCATGCCTGTAATTAAGGCCCAATCTTTATGTTGACAAAACTAAGCACAGTGTGTAATAGAGTCAGGGTGGGCGCCACCACTGGAGGGCGGCACTTTGGAGCAGGTCAGCGGTGTCACCAGGAGCCAGGTGAGTGGCAGACACACCCCACACCAGCCCCAACCCCAGTGCGACGTGGTGGCCGGCTAATCCCGCACCCCCCCACCCTTGTGCAATTTGGTGGCGGCCACATCCTCTGATTCCACCCCACCCCCCAAGCCGATCGGCAGTGCCCCCCCATGGAGCGGGTGCGCGGCAGGGCGCCCCCCAGCCTGGGGCTCTGACATCACTTTTACTGGCCCTGAATAGAGTAATATGGTTACAGTGCTTATGAAGATGTCATGGGCACTGCTCAGAGCAATGGGCTTGATTCAGATGTGGTTGTATGATGCATATCTACTGCTCACTTGGAAGTAGCAGCAAAGCACAAGTATGGTAATGCAGCAGGAGGCACCTGGTATAAGTGAAAGCTTTTGACATACATTTGTGATCCAGTGGACACAACATTTTATCACCTGTGAAACAATCGAATTGCTGAGGTGACCGGTTGGGAAACAGTCAATCTCTCTGCCACTATCGGCACTTGTCGTCTTGTGCCACGACTATGTGGCACAAGACGCCACATAGGAATGGAAATGAGGAATGTACTATGCATTAATTTTTATTAAACTTGTTTATTTTATTTTTTAAAATAATTATAACACCATTAGCACTACTGTATCTACTGTATAGCTTCAGGCCTGAAGGGATCAGAAAATAAAGTGGAACAAAAGTAAAGCAAGACGATAACTCAGAGAGAATACAGAGATAAGAAAAATTCCATAAAACTAACAATTTATTCTGTTCCATGTCATCCTTGACTACATGTGGCAAAAGAAAATGTTATACTGTTTTGGATTTACTGGACTTATCATGAGCTCAAAAATGTTCCAGTTTTTGCATTACGGACAAAGTTGCTTTAGCATTAGAAAAATAAAATAATAATTTACTGATCAATGTAATACAGTTGAGAATTGTAAGAGAAAACAGGCAGCAAGGATTAATTTCAATCCAAGGCTTTCCTTGTGAGAAGTACATCAAACCTCGCCAAAGCCAAAAGCATCTTAACTGTCCTACTGTAGTTTCCAAAGACAAAATTTGAAAAATTAAGTGAATGTTATAACAGGAATAGCTGGAAAAGGATTACTCCACCCATCTATTTATGCTCAAATTTAAGAGAGATTAGAGCTGCCTTCCAAGTCTATAAAATAACAGTTCATCTACATTATATCATTTTAATAATGTTTTATTTCTCTGTTGTACAGATAAAATAAAAATAAAATAAAAAAAACGCTTCAAAGAATTGGATTATACAGAAACAAAGAGACAAGAAATAGTATGCTTTAATCAAAAGAGCAACATAATAAAATACTACTTATTCTTAAAATAATAATAATAATAATAATAATAATAATAATGGGTACTCTTTACCTAGCATGGCGCCCATCGCGGGCATTGAATGCACTAAAAAATCGGGTGCAATGCGACCGACGCGATGCCCGCGATTTCCCATAGGGAACAATGTTAAATGTCTCAATTGACCCGATTTTCCTGTTCAATGCCTCAATTGACCCGATTTTTCCATAGGAAACAATGTTAAATGGCCCACAGAGGCCAAAAAGGCACCCTGAAGTGTGAAATGGCCCCCACAATTGTTAACGCCACCCCACGATCAACGTGAACCCGAAGCGTGGCGAGCGCAGCGAGCCCGCGAGGGGCGGCGGTACGCGTCCTACGACCTTTTCATACCCCCACTATCCACGTCGGTGTGGAGTTGAGAATAGAATAGTGTGGTGAGCGCAGCGAGCCACCGAGCCCGAAGCGTGGCGAGCGGACGTGGATACCTGTGAAGCCCGCGAAGGGACGCGTTTACCTGTGAAGGTATCCGCGTCCGCTCGCCATGCTTCAGGGTCGGTGGCTCGCTGCGCTCGCCACACTATTCTATTCTCAACTCCACGCCAACGTGGATAGCGGGGGTATGAAAAGGTCGTAGGACGCGTACCGCCGCCCCTCGCGGGCTCGCTGCGCTCGCCACGCTTCGGGTTCACGTTGATCGTGGGGTGGCGTTAACAATTGTGGGGGCCATTTCACACTTCAGGGTGGCTATTTGGCCTCTGTGGGCCATTTAACATTGTTTCCTATGGAAAATCGGGTCAATTGAGGCATTGAACAGGAAAATCGGATCAATTGAGACATTTAACATTGTTCCCTATGGGAAATCACGGGCATCGCGTCGGTCGCATCGCACCCGATTTTTAGTGCATTCAATGCCCGCGATTTTTTTACTTGCGATGCCCACGATCAAAATCGTGGGCGCCGTGCTAGGTAAAGAGTACCTAATAATGTTAATAATAATAATAATAATAATAATACAGTTATTATTACTATTAGCAGTAGTAGTAGTGGTAACATTAATATTTACAGATTACTTGACTACAACAGCTGCTGTTGCTATTATTATTACTTCTACCACATATACTATTACGGTTATATTCATAGCTAGTATATATAGAGTTAATTATTACTGGTTATTTATATAGCGCACACATATTCCACAGTGCTTTACAGAGAATATAGATTGTAAGCTTGCGAGCAGGGCCCTCCTTCCTTTTGACTGTCTGTAAATACCTGTTTGTTGTATCACTGTCTCATTTTGTAAAGTGCAACAGAATATGTTGCGCTATATAAGAAACAGTTAAAAAATAAATAAATATTTTAACATTTACATCAGTCCCTGCCCCGCCGATTCTGAGTTGGATTCAGTTACAACTACACATGTGTCTTTTCATGCAGTTGTGTCAGTGACTTTATGGTAATTAATTTACAGTGGTATCATGGGCGAATTGGGAATTTAAAGTGGCCCTGGAAAAATTTCCAAAACATAGCCCCCCTTACATTCCCACATCAACAGCCAACCACCTTCTACCCCCTAAAAATCCCATACCAATATGGACCCCCATGAGGGAGAATTGACCCTGTGTGTCGGGGTTATGGTATTTTCCTTCTACAATATCTAGGTCTACAGTCATAAGGTCGACCACTATAGGTCGACAGTCAAAAAGTCAACAGGGTCTAAAGGTTAACAGTAAAAAGGTTGACAGGGCCAAAGCGTGACAGGATCAAAAGGTCAACAGTCAAAAGGTGGACAGGGTCAAATGGTCAACAGTGAACGGTCGACAGACAAAAGGTGGATGGGTCAAAAGGTCAACAGTCAAAAGATCGACATGAAAAAGGAGTGTCTATGTCGGCATAGGTCGATTTAGACACTGTCTAAGTGTGCCGTGTCTCCACGCATGGCGAGAGTAGGCACGGTGTCACACTGTGCTTGACACACTACAATATTCTCTTTCCACACGGCAGTGGATAGTAGAGCATGAAATACCGCCTGTTGGCACATGTTGGCTCAATTAACCTCATATCACCCTTTTCCATGTTGAACTTTTTACCATGTTGACCTTTTGACTCTGTCAACCTTTTTACCATGTCACACACCCCATATACAGCGCCCTCGGACTACCCTAGGGCAGTCCCATCTTGTTTCCCAACCTTTTTACTGTCTATCAATAGTGGTTAACCTTATGATTATGACTATCATGAGTCTGGATACCGTGTGCTGAGATTCCGTCTGGCAGTGATGTCATCAGTCAAAATCTTGGCGTCGGCATTCTGACCACCGGGATCCTGTCTGTCTGCAAATTAACTACATCACTGACGGCCACCTCAACGCACAAATATCTGAACTGCCTCCCATCAGAGTGATGATTCTGTCGGGCCACCTTGATTCTGGTGTTACCGTACACTAAGTGAACCCCCCTCACGTGCAGACCCTGACACAGCAACCTTTCCAACTGGCCTGCATTTTACACAGCCCCCTCTAAAATTCTAGAGAGAATATTGGTATTAATATCATTATATATCTCTAATAAGAAATGTTAATTTCTGATGAATTGCATATGGGAATGAATATGTGTATGTGTTATTTAAAAGTTGACAGTAGTTGTAAAACAATCAATTATTCCTCCTTGCGTACCTTCCAGTTCCTCTCAGCTGGAGCAGTCGTATACCACTTGGAACTAGTTAAACAATAAATTGTGGGAAGGAAAAACACTTAACAGCATAAAGTATTTTTTTAATGACTGAGCAGTGATTACCCAAAGATATTAATGTCTGACATTATTTTATGCAACACTCATCTTTTTTAATCACTGGAATGGGACGCACAAGTTAAATGGGTCTTGATTAAACCAGAATATTTTGTTACTAATGACCGGGTCAGAAACAGCAACTTCTGCTCATAAACACTATAAAAAAAATTGCTAGCAATGCATGTTTCATGCCAGGTCATTATGGCGTCTTCAAAGCAGGCTGACATCTTCTCTGGTTACAAGCTGGAACTCATAAAACTTCTGAAAGTGTTATATTGGTCTAGTAAAACTGGCAGGCACAAGAAGAGTAATTCTTGAAGCCGTTTGGTGGGGAGGGGGCAATATTAAGTATTTCACACATGCTATGGAAAATGTTAGGGATTTTTTTTTTCCCTTAGTGTTCTCTGCTATTCAGGGGATAATGAGAAACAGAGAAGATGGTGTCTGGATGCTTTAGCACATCATATTTTGAGTGAAAGATTCTTGCAACTAGTAGAGGAACATTCTTGGTGGATAGGAACAAAGGAAACTGGCTAATGTGCTAGCAGTTACCCTTTTAAAGTTTGCATAAGGCTGTGACAAATGCTTTTCAACTTTAATACATTCTTTCTTAGCTGTTTTATATAAAAATCTGATTTAATATAAATAGGATTTATTCAAAGGAGAAACATATGCTATTTAAAATAGGGTTTATTTAGCCTAGAAAGAAAAGCTAAATTTATAACTGTACTTTAAAAAGAATTTGCAGAGAATATTTTTAACATAACTTATATTTAAGTTAGTGCTGTTGAGCAGCTATTGGCATCTCCTAAACATCATCATTATCATCTGTACTGCCAATCTGTGTGCATCTATTTGCTACATAGTCTATTCTTAGAACTGTATTTCTGTTTTGAATACATATTGGGCCTGATTCAGGTCCGCTCGCTATGCAGCTGTTGTTCTCAGCTTAGAAAGCGGATAAACACCACCGGGCGAGCGAACACCTGCCCGCTGCCGCCCTGTGAATCCTCTGGGGAGCATGCGAATGGATGTGTACGCTCACACATGCACGCGAGTGTACGGGGAAAAAAACATTGGATGGTCGTTGACCATCCAATGATTATTCCCGCATTCACAAATAAAGGTCAGTTTATACTTACTTTTATTTGGCTCGGAAGTGTCTGAGAACATGCATTTAAATGTCCCCCAAACATCGGAATGGGAGTGAAAAAAAGGAATTATCGAGAATCAACCCCGATGTGCTGTACATGGCATTTATATTGCAATGTTGCTAGTACCATGAACAATAGTAAAACAGAGAACAGACAAATGTATTTTCTGCATGCTGTATCTGTATGCATAAACCAACACAAACTTCTGCAGCATCAAACGGTCAGAACCAGACAACATTCCGCTTACCTGAGTACTCTCTGCCTTCCCTTTCTTTCTGTAGACTGTCTTTGTACAAACATGAATACATCCATTCTAACAGGGACTTGTTCTACTACTGAGTAGTTGTCATTTTTATATATTCTCACTATGGGGCCCACATATCATGGGGGCTGTATGATCCCTAATTATTAAGTGTCCACCGAAAAGCAGCTGTCCCCTTAATCAGTAGCATTGCTACTTCTGTAGCAGAATTACTGTACTTATCTTTACCAACTTCAGTTTATATGTTAGTGTCACACATGCAGAGAGCCGCTGGTCATACAATGAGGTGGCAGAGGGATCCACTTGGATTCCTCTTCTTCTCATCTGAAGTGCCATCTAAAAATGATATTTTTCCTCGCATGCAAACATCAGAGTTTGCTGAATATCATGTGATCCTACTAAACCCCTAATAATGAAGGCTCATTGCCCAGAATATGCATAAACTAGCCTTTCAGCATCTTTAATGAAATATTTACATACTACATAACTAATGAATATGGCCCGACACTTGTATTAGTGATAACACCCACAGTAGGGAAGACATCTATGGATTAACTAGTAAACTTGAAAATGAAAAAATAACATGTTTATCATTGATATTACAACTGCTGTTCTAATCTGTGATTAATATACAGTACTTGCAGAAGTCATCGGTGTTCATCTACTAATATAGTTAGCTAAAAAGAAGAGATATCAGAATCAGCTTTATTGGCTAGCTATACATGCGTCTACTAGGAATTGAATTTGGATTGCTGTATAACAGACAGTTAGGTAACAATTAAACTTGACAGTACAGATATACATAACACATACAGGTATCGGCTAGATGTGCCCTGGGAATTATAGATGCAGGGAACATATATTCGCTCAGCTTCACAGTGCCTAGGCAGCCATCATCGGCGCCACTGGTTGCCGCAACAGTCAGGTAGGTAACAATAGAAGCAGAGACAGTACAGTTATCACACAGGGAACACAAACCCGCCGAGCTGCACAGCACCTAGGCAGCCATCAGCGGTGCCACTGGTCATTGCAGCAGCCAGGTAGGTAACAATATAAGCTGAGACAGTACAGTGATCACACCAGGAACACATACCCGCCAAGCTGCACAGCGCCTAGACAGGCATCAGTGGCACCACTGGTCGTTGCAACAGCCAGGTAGGTAACGGTTAAGCAGAGACAGTACAGTTGTGCAGTGTTCTAGACAAGGGGGTACATATAGCTGAGTGGCACGTTTCCTAGGCAGACAGATTGCCATGCCATATTAATCATGCTACTCACAGGCAGCAGTAGAGGGCTCAACAGGCCATCTCCTCTACAACACTCCACAGGAATCAGCCAGCATGGAAGGATCCTGAGGCTGTCCTGCTGTGGGGCTAGGTGGGGGGGGGCAGCATGTCGGGGGCCCTGGTCTGAGCCATGGTTGGATGGAGCGCCAGCTTGTGTGGAGGGGGGGGGGAGTTAGTGAGGCCAGGTGGGGGGTGGAGAGTCAGTGAGGCCTAGGGCCAGAGTTGGGCCCTCTCTGGGTTAAATTCCATCGCCACTGCCCCCTGTTACTGAAGCCATACCTCCTCCTCCATACCCAAAGGGTGTGTGCATCTAGACTGGTAAAGAATGTTTCTTCTTTTATTTGTTCTATATTGAAAGCAGAAGGTGTTTGATCCCATTTGCACAGCAATAAAGAGTTCCTATTGGATTATACTATTGGTATATAGAGTGTCTGCTATCAATGTTTGATGAAGATTGCTAGGGATTCCTATTCAAAAAGGCAGTCCATAACTAGGGAATTGTGGACAATATTGCTTTGGGGCAGAACACGCTGCAATCTCTATTTGGCAGATGCAATATTGTTACTAGTGGTGAATCTGGTAGTTCCTTCTCTGCACACTGTAGACTGGAGCTTACTTCTGGCTACTGCATGATGTTTCTCTCACAGTGCAGAGTGTGAGGTGTAGCTGTGCGCTTTCTGGTTCAGTTCAGTAGATTGCACAGTGTCAGTGAGCTTGACAACCTGTGATGCACTCACACAGTTGTGCTTTGTATAAAGAAAGAATAATTCCCCCTCTGAAACTGGACTATTACCCTATTATATATCTTACAGAGAAAGCATTATATACACATGAAAAAATTAACACCGTACTAAAGGCCTGATTCAGAGTTGACCGCTGATGTGTGAATTCGAAAATATCTAATCGCAATCTCCTCACAATTTGACTGACAACAAGTCAGCATTTGGGGATAGTAACCTGCCGCTTTCTAGGAGTGTCAGAAAAGCGCAGGTGTGCTCGGGTGTTTTAAGAAAGGGTATGTGATGTCAGCATTGGCCTTGATCTGCCAGTCGCTGTCGCAGCATTGTGGAAGGGTCAGACTTATATTTGCACAGACTGGGAAAATCATTTGATGGTGAGTGAATTGAATATTGATGTGTGACAGGATAGCAGATTGCAAAATCTTCACAATTCACACAGAGATTTACACAGGGCCAGTGGTGGCTCCTGCCTTTAGACTTAAAGGGGGCTGCAATTTTCTGGGTGCTGCTCGTTTCAAACAGTCATTAATTATTTGCAGGTTATTAGTTTGATTTGCGCTGTACAAGTGTTTGTATGCAATTACTGTAAATAAATTATGTACTCATATGCACACAAACACAGGTACAGAGAAAAATACACACTTTAAATAACTTTAATAGTAATTATTATTAAGTACACAAAATGATACTCTTTATAAAGATCTACACACAAATATTATTAAAATAAAATAAACTTCCGTGCACCGCTCTGGTGCAATGCATACCTTCCTTCAGCTGCATCACACTGAGTGACTCACTGAAGTTTGGGTGAATGACCATGTCTCTCTTGTCATCTTTCAAACCACAACATTAATTATAACATTCCTGCACTCAGTAAACCAACAGAGAGACAGAATCCTGACACCAGTGCAATAAGTATGCCACCCCCTAACCCTAACCCCCACCCTTGTTTCCTGCAGCCTAACCTTAACCCTCTTATTGCCTAACATTCCCCCTGCTGCCTAGATCTAACCTAACCTATACTGCCCAAACCTACACCACCCCCTACCCATAACCTGAGCTTTCGCAGCATACTATCTTTTCAAATGGGATCCCCGCACCGGCATCATGATCAGTGCTGAAGTTGTGGCACCGGTCTTCTTACCAGTGTTGGGATTCCGGCATCGTTATTCCAACTGTCAGCATCTAGAATGCTGGTATACGGACAGGATCCCATTTATTCCCTATATCAGCTAATACTAATCCTTTAATCTTTAACTATAATCAAGGCTCATGTTTCTTAATTCATTCAGTTTAAATGCATCCTTGCATCTACCGTAATTAAACAAATTCAGAGCAGAGACAAAAGTCAGATGAACTCCTTCACTGCCAGAGGCATTGGCATTGCTCAGTGTAGTCTTTCATAATGTATGCCATAGTCTTCTGCCACTTTGCATCCTTATGAATAATAAACGTAATGTCCATACTGTTCTGGTTTTATGAATTTTATGTTTTTGTCCCCTACCACCTCCGTAATGCAGTCTTGCCATTAATCTTGGAGTATTTGTGATTTATGATTTCACTACGACCCTGATTGATTGGTCTGACCTTCTGGATGTGAAAAGGCTTCGGCTCATCTACCATGCAGGTCTTTATTTTCCCGGCTCTCTCTTATTAGCAGTCCATTTGTGCTGAACTTCAGAATCCCGCAGTTAGCCAATAAGTTAATTGCAGGTTAACATTCTTTCAACCATCCCTAGAGACATATACAAGATCCTGCTATTCATATTTGAGTATGCAAAATCTGCTTGCAACACCTCTCCGTTCATTAGTTGGTATTGTGTTTTGGGATTTACAAACTAAAAATTGGTTAGTTCACAGATGACAAGTTATGGCTGTAAATACTAACATCTTATTTCCATGAATCCTGCAAATATTGTCCTCTGAAATTTCATATTTCGGATTTAAATTACATTACAAAAGCCTTAACTTGTTTTGTTGTTAAAAAAAAAGCTTTTAGTAAATAAATATATTTTTATATGTATGTACAGACGTGTACTTCTGTAAGTCATTTTCAGTGGCCTAAAAATAGCTAACTTGCTGTAACAGCAAATGTAAAGCTGAACTTATTAAAGTTAGTTTATTCAGGAACTGACAAATAATGAAAACGGAAGACATTATAAAAAATGTATTTACGATAATAACTGCAATACAAAAAACTGCATAGAAAATATAGAAAAATATTGTGCATCATTACGAGTAGATTATTGTTTTGATTCTTTGTACACTGAGATTTTTTCAGAAGCTTGTGTCCTCTCAGCTTGTGTCCTCTCAGCTTGTGTCCTCTTTTTTATAAATATTATTATTCATATTATTATTGCCTTAATATAGACATCGATTTCTTCAATTGGAATGCTTTCAAATACATGTATTATTTATGGGCAAACAATCAAAATCTACTTTTTTATTTGGTACCTTCTAGAAGATACTAGATTGTATCTGATTGGTTGCCAAAAGCAACATCCTATCTGAAATAGAACTCCCATCTTAGTAAATTTCCCCATTGGCCCTTTTTCGGAGTTGCAAGTAATGCCTATATTTGTGCAAATGATCAATGTTTTTCAACTGCGCTTGTGTGTAAGTTTATAAGAAGCTGCACAAACCATGCAACTGGATGCATTCAGAAAGACATACGGTATAATGCCAATCAACTGCAATGTGTTATATTTGATTTCATTGACGTGATTGTGTTTTAAACGCTGTCATTAAAACGAATCCCTGCATGGTTAAAGTCACAGCCCAGCAACCCTAATACACTGTAGGTTGTGTTTTCTTATGTCTACACTGTGAGTAAGCATCATTGTTGGCTAAGTCCTAGAAGTGCATGGGTCCTACTCCAGTAGTACAATCTTTGACCATTCTGCACTGTATTTGGTTATTCATATTTCACTGGATGAACAGGGCTGGAATAATGATTAGCAAATAATTTGCGGTTTGATTGGGAAATGACTAAGAACACAAAGACTATGGGGCAAAGACAAGTAGCAATATTTAAAATAACTGCTTCCATTTCAGGAAATTAGACATATAAAATCTTGTGCTAGTCCTCACAACACAGACCCCTGTATTCCATCCAAGTGTGGGTGGGATTTGTTTCAAAATTGGAGTACAAAATTTTCATTTTAAAATGATAAAACCCTGTTGAGTAAATGCTTAATTAATTAAGGTACCCTACATGAAAAAAATAGAACCTTCATATTAATATAGCCTATAGTAAAATTGAATTATTGAGTAGAGAAGAGACAAAAGACCATCGTGAATTCAGTACATCATCTCCCTGTCATACTGAATGGTATAGATTGATGCAAGTACAGTGCCATGCTGCTGAATTACTGGTACAACCATGTCTAGCAATAAGTTATATTTATTATTAATGTTCTAGCATGCCTAGACGGTGCACTAATGCTGCCAGCTACACTAGCTGGATCTGTTCCTTGAATGCATATTAGATCTCTCCATAGCAACATGGACTCAGTGGCAGACAAGATTCAGCACCCTTTATAGCACTGAATGGCTATGCGGAGAGAAGCATCTCCATTTTATCACTGTAATCTCATAAACCCAGAGTGATATTTTTATTGCCCAGTAAGGGGGTGTTTTATCAAATCAAAGCGTTAGGGAGATGTATCAGGCCTTGTGCAGAGTTGTGAGAAATAAAGTACCAACCAATTAACTGTAATGTGTGCTTGAAAAATTCCAATTTAGCTCTCTTCAAGTATGATACATCTCCACCAAAGTCTTCTGTTTTTAGAATGATAAGTTTTTTATACAGATGGAGCGCCTCTCTTATTGCCGGTGGATGGCGATTTTGCCAGCCTCCGGAAGAGGAAACACACACGAGATGTTCGCACGTCCCCTTCCATCGCAAGTGACTGGGACACGCGTGCCTGTGAGTGTCCCAGTCAGATGGAGCGCCTCTCCACAGGCGATCACCAGTGGGGGCAATCTGACAATCGTCAGATTGCCAATGAATGAGTGGCACTCCAGCTGTATGTGTATGATGCTTATACAAATAATGGGATGAGAGAAAAGTGTACAGGAAAATGAAAAAGGTGGTGGGAAAGTAATACTCAAATAATGCGCTAGCAAACTAGCACAATCTTTGAATGACCAGTGACCAGTTTCAAAATCAAAATCAAAAGGCAAGGAAGTAGTTGTGTGCGTCTGAGGGTAAAGGATTTGAATTTCTGTTACACATTATTTGACAATTTAAAAAAAGTATGTTATCCTGCTGCTGGCGGAGCACAATGAATTGAAAGGTACAGTTAGCCTCAAAGCCTTTAAGTATCTAAAATGCATTTGTGTAAAACCTTTCTCCTAATAGCTTGTATATCTGCTTACAGAGTCCAAGCTTCTTTTAATTCCATATTTTGATTCTGTCTCTGTTCTTTTCTGCTGGTATTACCATTTGATAGAGCTGGACACCAAAGAAGGGGTGGGGGTGGTTCTAGAGTGCAGTTACAGTAAGGAATAGTTCTTAGAAACATATTTCTTGAAAATTATGTTCAGGGTCTAAAGAGTCAAAATAAATCTATTTTAGTGCTTTTCTCCACAAGTAAATCCTTTGTGAATGTGCAGTTGTATAAGGCAATGGAATATTTTATATATAAGTTATTATGCCATTATTACAGTTATTTTATCTATGCACTATATATATAAGTATATCATCGTATACAGTAACTATGTGTTTTGTGAAATAGAGTTTTGTGATGATATGCTTTCCCATAAATGAAAGAACCAATGCGAAATATACCCAATACCAGGAATGTGTGTTGGATTAACATGATTACAAGAAATCCACAAAAATGTTGAGTAAAATTGGGGGAACATGAAATATGCAGCACAAATACATCCAAAAACAGAAAAAGCAGTAAAATCTTGGACCAGTTAGCTCCCCTTACATCATCAGTTAACAATTTGGTGGGGTGTTCATGTTGTCTCATTAATGGTTTTATGCTGAAAGAGACTTTTGACTGTCATGTATACTATAACTCTCAGGGGAGTATCATACCTCCCAACATGACCCTCTAGAGGAGGGACACAATGCTCTGCGCCGGGACTTTCCTCTTAATTTTTGATAGCCATCACTTGTGTTGAACAGGTTAATTGATAAGAAAGGTGTGTCACCACAGGTGATGGTAATCATGCATTAAGAGGGAAGTCCAGTAGCAGAGCTTTGTGTCCCTCCTGGAGAGGGTCATGTTGGGAGGTATGGGGTATTCAATATGGTATTTGACAATCAGCAGCCTTTTCTGACAAAAAAGACCGACTTGTTTTAAAGTTGGATCTGTTTTGTCAGAATCTGCCTTCAATGCTGTCTCACACCTGCAGAGCAGGTTTTTCCTAAAATCAATTTTAATAAAAATCACAGGGACTTGCTCTGACACCCCCTCTACTAATAAGCAAATGTTTGTTTCTCATTAGCTTTATGAGTCAGTAATTACTCACCTTCTAAAGTGGTGTCTTCTACAGTCAGAGCCATAAATTCATCCTAATCACGAGGAGGCAAGTTGAAGTTTGGTGCATGACCCCTTTATAAAAAAAGGGGAAAACAAATACTGTGTGGTGTGCGTGAATGTGTGTGCTTCTGTGTGAGTAAATAAAACTGGAACCCACATTGAATTGGCCGGGCTCCAGCTACGTTATGTGATAAAAGATGGTGAGTCATCTGTCTGCAACATGAAGAATTAGCATTCACCAGTGGGTCCCATCACAGACTGAGCATTAACAGGTGGGAGCCATCCTATCCCTTATTGTAGGTGTAAGTATGGCTCTTGGGATAGAGCCAATTAATGATGTAGCAGCAGCCGGTGCGCCGCGGAGCTCTGTTGTAAAAGGAGTGGTAACTCTTGGATTCCCCTGTGAACCAAACAGGTGCTGCTGTACATTAGGCTTGGAGCCAAGTGGCAGGAGTTACACCCCTGCCTCCAGGGTCAGAACCTGGACCTCTGCAGTAGCAATGAGTATGTGAGGTCTATATGAGCGTGTAAGTGTCTATGAGTGTGTGTAAGTATGTGTGAGCGTGTTTGTGTGAGTGCGTATGACCCTCTAAAAATGGAGTCATTCTCATTAGAGTGGCTACAGACGAGTATGTCGCCAAACTCCAGGAGCCATTAGCTGCTGGAGTCTGACAGAATGGGCCACGTGCACAAGAGACACTCTTGTACCCCATTCTCCCAGAAGTGCTGCAGCCCTCCACCCGTCTCCCCACTCACTGCCTGCTCTGCCCCCGCCTGCCTCCACTCCCTGCCCATCTCCCTGGCAGGGAAGCCTTCTGTCCCAACTCCCAGCTGCCTTACTGAATTGGGACAAGTGAGCCGCTCGCATGTCCCCATCCTCTGGCCCACACATCGCCGCCCTTCGCCAGCCAGGGGAATCAGCAAGGTGAGGGCGGCTACATCTGTATATCTGTGTGTGTCCACGGAGGCAACATCTGGCAGAACTACATCCCCCAGCAGCCCCTGAGCCTCCCAGCAGCCCCCACATCTCCCAGCAGCCTCTTCAACATTGGGGAATTTGAAGGAAGACTACCGGGAGCCAGGAGATCACTGGAGACCATAAGACAGGTGAGTAACCTTATTCCTTTTTTATTATGATGAGCTACAGTGTTTTCAGGGCGGAACATTTTTTTGATTGGATATCACGGAAATTGGCAGCGTGCAAAATGTAGGCTTGAGTTACTCAAAGATTCCTAAACCTTGTGCCTAATTGAATTCCTACATCAAGAAGGGTGGGATAAATAAATGGGATAATGCCACAGAATCTAGAATTCTATGATTCCACACTTAATTTATAAATTTCAATAGAAAGCAGATAAACAGAAAATACTCAATTGCTGAACACTTCCTAATTTTGCTATATTTATTCTCATTCAGGCTACAAAGCTGTTGAGCATTTTGTTTTGATTAAAAATTAATAGCTGCTTTTGACCCAGGTGGATTAATTTCACTTTCAGTGAGTATCAAGTTAATTATCATAAACTGCAGCTAGGTGAAAGAACCAATTAACAGACAGAGCAAATAACTGCTTTCCCTCCCTCGTGCTGAACGTTGTTTTGACTGAACACTTTAATGGACAATTTTCATATCACTGCAATGAGATTAATTACACAACAACAACTCTGAGTGGAAAAATGTAAGCATGGGTGTTCTCTGCAATAGCTAAATATGAGTTTAAGTTACTGTACATTAAAAAAATATATATAGATATTTTTATATTATGAGTTAAGATTAGGAATCCGGCGCAGCACTTGCCATATCTGAAATCAACATTAAAGTGAACTTGCGTTAAATCAAACTGACCTTTCTAATCCTTATTTTAGAAGACTTACTTTCAGAATAAAATAAGTGTACACATTACAATTCCTTCTGGTTGTTCACACCTTGTCTAATCTGTCAGGCCAAGCTGCCTGGTATGCATCAAATACTCTTATCATAACACATGTCTTATGTTAATCTTCTTACTCAGAGTACTTTGAAGTCTGCTAATGTCACTAATGAGAGGAAATTATCATTTTCCTTTATTGAGTCTATTTTACTTCATAAAATATTCACTCAGAATAATGACCAGAAAATATATTATTATTGAGAAATATGAGAAATAAATAAATGAAGAATTTGTCAATGTCCTTTAACGCTTTTCTATTAACTGGAGTAGAAACATTTCATAGTAACTAATTGGGGCGATATTAATACAATTGTAAAATTCTGTATGCATTAATGTACAGCGACAAGTTAGATACTGCCATTTTTGTTGTTTAGGTTGCACATTTGTGCTCAAAGGAGTGGTGTCACCCAATAGGTTAGGCACCTTTGGCAAGCACACTTGTGTAAGAGGTGTGGCCCCATTGTTCAACACTCCGGAAGGCTCCCGGCTGCTCAGTGACAAAATCTGAAGAGTGACACCGTAATAGCAGAGCAGTTCTGCTATTTAGGTGTCATCTCCTGGAACCCCCTAGTGGTGCCAAGGGCTCAAAGTTATTAATTATTTTTATTAGTAGTATTATTATACAACCTATCGTCTAATACAGACAGTTTACACAGTAAAAGTTAACATAATTATGTGATGAAGAAATATAGGAGATGGCCCTGCTCATATGAGCTTGCAATCTATAGGGGGTATGGGTGGACACAACTGGAGAAGAGGGCAGAGATTTCACAGTAAAGAAAGGGGTGTAAGTTAGAATACAAAACTGCGTTTTAATGACTTGAAGATTGTGACTTGGAGTACCAAGTTATTAAGCAGAGGTCTCACTAGGGGGATACAGTATTCACCCCAGTGTCACCCTTGCAGAGGTTGACACCAAATACAATAGTACTGTAAGATACATTAGTATCATATGCCTTTCCCTCACCTGTAACAACAAAGTACCAGCTCTGTACACATACAGTACAAGTAGCATTTTTACAACAATGATGCAACTCTATACAATTACAGGTCCCTACAAGGTAATTTACTCTTGCTTTGGATGTGCAAACAGGGACTCATTGTGTACCATACTTGCCTACTTTTATGAAACAGCCAGATGCCTTTTCAAAAATCAGGTGGCATGCCCAGTATAGTTTGGGCAAGTTTCTTGGATTTGGCCACAAAACACCATTCAGTCTCCCACTTACCGAGTGAAGTGTTTGGTCTGGGCTGAGGATGTGATTCTTGTTAAACGACATTATTTTAGCCATGGCCTCTACTGTACAATGCCTGTAATATCTGCATTGTATAGCAGGGGGCATATGACACAACTGCCTTGACCCACATGTTGAATCATGCCCCCACTTATGTCCTGTCACACCCACCTGAACCATCCCCTACTGCACCAGAAGGGCACTCAGCTCTGCAATGTACATGGAGCATACATGCCAACATTATGTATGCCCCCCCCCCCCCAACTTGGTATTGGATTGTGATGCTTAATAGAGATGAAACCAGGGACTTGATAACGTGGCCACATCACTGAGACACAATGCGGAGATGAGTGGAATTGCATCATCAGACCCCCATTGTACCACGGCAATTGCAAGGGACTTTTCCACTCTTCTGGGCTGCTGGGAGCACCACCCGATTTTTGGGAGACTCCCGGACGTTCCAGGAGAGTAAGCGAGTAGTTTTGTTTTGAATATAGGCAATGCTACAAACATCCTGAACCTAAATTACCCAAGTTATACGCACAGGACGGGTGGGTACATATGTACCTTCCCCTCTGTGTATGTGTATATGTGTTTTTTATATTTCGCTTGTTTTAGAAATTAACTAATAAAAGTTAGATTTTAGGAATAATCTCTTTCTATTGGTGCACACTACCGAGACAAATCTTTCTCTTTCCCTCTTTTTGTACCAAGTTATATGCACTCTGATAATGGGTATGAAAGCATCTTAGCGCACTGTATTGTAGATGATTCAAAATGCTTCTGTAAAGGCCACGATACTTCAGAAAAACTGTTATGTTAAAATGTATGGTATCAAAGAATTACTTTTTTTTTAAATAAAGTAAAATCAAAGCAGATTTTTAATCTGATTACTGATTATCATGTTTAGTATCTGGCGTAATCTTTGTGTGAAAATACACAATAAATTGATAGTGATGAACATCGCTAAATGGCTAAAAGTCTGATCAGCTATGTTTCATGATCCATGAAAAAGTTGTGAACTTCTGAATGATGTACTTTATAGAAATAAGATACAGTTATAACTTTGAAATCATAAGTCAATATTAAGCACATAAAAATGTATTTAAATATATATTACTCAATAATGTACATTGATTATTCTATATAAATAGCTATGAGCCACAGATACACACAATACATGGACAGACTGGGGCTGTACTAGGACCTGACATGGTAGCGGTTGCACATACTGCAGGCAAGCACACCCAAAAGGGGGCGTGACCATTTCTCACAGAAGCAGGGCTTATCAGAACGCTCCAGTGACTCTGTAGGTTGTGCATGCCCACCAGAACACCGGGAGGCTGCACTGCCCGGCAAACCCAGCTTTCTCTGTGGTTGAACTGGCCCATCAGGACATAGGACCTTCTGGCATTTGCCAAGAGTACAAAATGAGAAAGCCGCTTTATGATTACACATTTATTACACATCTAAAATATTGTCTTAGTTTTGTGTTTTTACATCAAACAATATTTTTTACATGAAAGTACTCCAGAAATTTCCACTTTTTTTATCTCCCATTTTCATTGGCAAAGCACTTCTAAGTAACTTATTAAATTCAAATCAATTGAAGTGGAAACTTGGCTCACTGTAGCACATTCTTCTCTCACCTTTCAGTGCTGTCATGAAAAGCATGAGGTAACAGATACATTATACATTTTGGCCAAGCTCTATTTAGCAAATTATCAAAGATCCCAAGATTGCTTAGCACTTTGTTGAACACAAATGCTTCTGTCATCACTAAAATTCACACCTGAAAATTCAACTTTTAAAAGTTGTGCAGCGATATAAAGCATCATGTTTAAAGTTGTACACTGGGACAGTTGCGAGGCTTTACGTTGCTGCGCTAGCATGTTGGGTATGACATACTGCTGCCCCCCTTCTGCTTGTCGACAAGCCATACTGAACCTGACATAACAAATGTACAAATTGCAAACATTTACACAGTTCTTGCCAAATTATTGCATGTTCAGATTTTTCCAATTGGCTATCGACTGGCTGTAAATCTGGGGAAAAGTTCTATGTTTTAATTTTTAATAATAGTGTTAAAAGCAATGGCGGCTCCAGAAGTGTGAGTCAGTTTGGAATGGGAGTTGGGGCAGATCCCCTAAATTAATTTTGAACTGTGCTGCAGCCCCAATACTGGAGCTCTGGAGTACTGTCAGCCCAAGTGGGAGAGGAGTTTTTAGTCCAACGTATGATGGGCAGTAGCATCTTCCAATAGGAAGCTATTACATGCTGAACTCCTCCCAACATGAGAGAAGGTCACACATGGAGCCTGGTGTTGTGACTCCTGCCAGGAAAGACGTGATCATGTGACACATGAGGACTGGGAAAAACACAAACAGCCAGCCGAGAGCTCCAGAGGTAGATTGCGCAACCCCTCTCCCCCATGTGGGTAGAATGTGCACCCCCCTCTTCTGCAGACCACACCTGCAAACGTGCACACACACTCACCAGAGCTTTGATGCTGGCTGTTTTACATTGGAAACTTCCTGGTCTTCACTGGTGGGGCTGCAGTCCTGCAGCACAATAGCAGGAGCCGCCACTGCTCGGCACTACAGCATGGCACCATTAGAAAGGCTGTTTATTATGACTGCAGCAAGGATATAGGAGGATACATCTTTACGGAAATCTCTAGGATGCTCTCCTTATTACATGGCAAATTACTAAGATGCTCTTTGTAGTATGTGGCATCACTAGGAAGCTCTCTGTATTTCTTGCAGCCACTAAGATGCTCTCTGTATGCTATGGTGGTCATTATGATGTTTATTAGATATTTTTCTCACCAGAATTATGCTCTTATTATATGATTGCCAGTGGGTTACACTTGTCTTGAATTTCGATCACAAGAGTGCTCCATGTATAATATAGTTGCCACAATTATGCCTTCTGTATTGTATATCAGTTATTAGAATGTACTGTACTGTACTTGTATTATATGGGAGGCACCGTGATGCTGTCTATATTGTATATAAGTCACTGTGATGGTCCCTGTGTTGTATGGCAGGCCATAGAATGTAATATGTGTTGTACGGCAAGCCCTAGAATACTTTCTGTATTATCCACCAGCAGTTAGGACAATAACCTTGCAAAATGCATGATGGAAATCTAAGCAATGGTGGTTAGAGGGTGTGCATAGGCTTTACAAGTAACAGATAATTATGGGAGGAGCCCTTATTCAGGAATGGCATGGATAGGAGCAGTTTGTTTTTGTCTTGCATCTATAGTAAGTAAAACAAAAAAAACAGTATATCATTTACATTTATAACTTCCAGCCATCCATCATTCAATGTTTTGTGATTATGTTGTTCTGTTAAGCAATCAAGATACTGACTATAATGATAAAAAGAGTAATACTGTACTATAAAACCAATTTAATAGCCATTAATGCCTTCTCTGCTAAATATACATCATGTGCATTTTGCTGATACGATTACTCCAAATGAATCTACATCCAAATCAAGTGAATCTGTCTGTATTAATCAAGCACCACTAACACTGACAATGTAATATATCAAGGGCTATGTTTTGTGCTGCAGCAACAGGTGATCTGCTAATGTGTTTGAAATGGGGGTTGATTCTCCTGTCTAAACTAGAGGGAATGCAGCAGAAACCAGACATATCTGCTCCTGTCCCTACTTGTTACATCCTGGGGATCACCCTAAAAATTTGCCATTACCCCCTGCAAATATGATTTGATAAATAGGCCCCTTAATGAAGATATGCTAATCTCATTTCAAATAATAATTAAAGCTACTGTTATTGGCTGCTTTTTATCAGCACCTTCCTCCCTGTTCCAATCACTCTCGAAGTCACAAGTATAAAATATAGTATAATCCCCATAAAGAAAAAGCAGACATGTTTTGTGGGCATGCACAAAATCAACTTGCATACAGTATTTTAGGACAAACAAACAGCACACAGTTACAGTATGCAAGATTGAATGATAAATCCTATTATCAAAATCTAAACCTTATATACAGATTTACATTTTTTTTTTTTACATGTTTTGGATTGTATTTTCCTGTGATTATTTTAATGAAATAAAGAGGACATAATTACATGGGTATATCACAGCATGGATTCTCCACCCTTATGCTTATATTAAGACGTGAGAAATGCAGTTATTTTGTCATCTCCCTTTCTTGACTACAGACCAAGATATATGAGCATATGCTGAGCTGTAACTTAAAAGATAAATTGAAAAGTTTAAGCAAATAAAAGAGGCTGTTCTAGCGGCAGCAGGTTGGGCTTTAAGGTGATTTTTTTTTTCTGTTTCTGATCTCTATGCATTTTTCATTGTGCAACACACTTGTGTACGCTTGACACACTTGTGAACATAACAAAGCCACTTCTGGTAGACTGATTTTGCAATTTGTACTTGACCCTGGGCAAAAAAGTATAAAACCATTGGCGAAACGGATGATCAAACCAAGCTAGCACTAAATGCACAGTACAGTTGCCCAATTCGAAAGTAACCAGACTGTTTAGAAAGCAACCAATCAAATGTCAAATAAGTTGCATACATTTGTTTTCATTGAAAAACAAAAGTTAAAGGGCCAGATTCTCTAAGCTTCAAAAGTGATAAAATGGAGAGTGATAAACAGCCAGCCAATCAGCTCCTACCTGCCATGTTACAGGCTGGGTTTGAAAAATGTCAGACAGGAGCTGATTGGCTGGCTGTTTTTCACTCTCCATTTAATCACTTTGAAGCTTAGAGAATCTGGCTCAAAGTCTGTTAAGAGAAATTATGTATAAGGTGGTCTCTAACTCAAGTTAAATTTGAGGTTACCATGAGAGGTCCCCTTTAATATATTGTGATTGTACTGTAGCTTGTTGAGTGTTATATCTTTTGGCTTAGTGATTAAAGAGCCTATTGTGCGAGGGGAGTGGAGTTTAATGGTGTGTACACACGTTAGATGTGCCTTAAGATCCTATCCACAATCTGATCAGATAGGATCGTGGATAGGATCTTAAGGCACATCCGATTTGCATCCTATCTTGACTATATAGTGCAGATCTGCACTATATAGACAAGGCAGCCAAGACTTTCTGGCTTCCGATACGTGAACGCACATCGGGATTGGATCGGGATCGCAAGGGTTAAAACCCTTGCGATCTGCATCCGATGTTGATCCGATGCCGATCCGATGTTGACTATATCGTCAACATCGGAAAGGAAATCGGACCGTGTGTACACAGCATAAGGGTAAAAGGCTTGTCAGATTGCAACATTGCTCTGTCTACTGGAAATTACCTCTATCCCACCTATTATTCTGTTATCCTATCATTTGCTGGTTGGAGAAAAAATTGATTGTGAATATGGTAATGTCATTTAGTTGGATGCACTGTTCCTACAAATGATTAGGTCATTATTGTCCTGACCGAGAAACTGGACTCTGCCCATACGAGCATAATACATTGCCTCAGTTATTTCATGAATGTAAATTGTATGAATGTATTGGTCTTATTTTGTGTTTAGTCTACCATAGGTCAAATGTAATAGGGTGTGAGAATCAAAAAGTAAAAGAGGTACTTGTGTACTATCACGGCTCCCATCTCATCCCATCTCATTGCATACCATAAGACTTAAGATGGCATGCAATGAGATGAGATGTGCTGCGATGGGACCCGATCTTATACAATTTAAAATTGTATACCATTGTACATGGCATACGATGAGATGAGATTTTAAATTGTATAAGCACACTAATGGGTGCTTTCAAGGTCAATTGGCCCCCCTATAAGGTTTTTAATTGTATAAGCACCCTAATGGGTGCTTACAATGTTAAATGCACCCCCACGCCACCCCCACTATCAACGCCAACCCGAAGAGTGGCGAGGGGCAGCGGTACGCGTCCTCCGACCTTTTCATACCCCCACTAACCATGTCGGCGTGGAGTTGATTTTATATAGTGTGGTGAGCGCAGCGAGCCACCGAGCCCGAAGCGTGGCGAGCGGACGCGTAATACATGTAAAGTATTACGAGTCCCCTCGCGGGGCTCTCTGCGCTCGCCACGCTTCGGGCTCAGTGGCTCGCTGCGCTCGCCACACTATATAAAATCACCTCCACGCCGACATGGATAGTGGGGGTATGAAAAGGTCGGACGACGAGTACCGCCGCCCCTCGCAGCCTCGCTGCGCTCGCCACGCTTCGGGTTGGCGTTGATAGTGGAGGTGGCGTGGGGGTGCATTTAACATTGTAAGCACCCATTAGGGTGCTTATACAATTAAAAATCTTATAGGGGGGCCAATTGACCTTGAAAGCACCCATTAGTGTGCTTATACAATTTAAAATCTCATCTCATCTCATCATATGCCATTGTATGCCATATACAATGGTATACAATTTTAAATTGTATAAGATCCCTTAAGATGGAAATCGTGGGAGCTGTGATAATACACAAGTACCGTAAAAGATTTTGGGAGATTTTACCAATTTTTTTAAAGCGGAAATCATTTACACTGCCAAATCAGGCTGATTTGGACACTTAATTGATTGCACTTAAAAAAAAAAAAAGGAAAATTCTCCCAAATCTCTCACTTTCTGATTCTCACACTTTATTACATTTGACCCTGTTTGTCAAGTGTAATTATTCTCTTATTATGTTAAGGTTAAGGCACTACTGTAAGTACTGATTGAAAGAGTTTAACAACAGACTTTAACCATCAAAGAGATTATGGGGGGAAATTTACTAAGATGTGTATTCTACTTCACATGGGATGTTGCTATGGGCAACCAATCAGATCCTGTCTACTATCTTCTAGAGGGTGTTAAATAAATAAGAAGTAACATAGAATTTGATGACAAATAAGAACCATTTGGCCCATCTAGTCTGCCCCTTTTTTATCCTTCAGGTAATCTCAACCCTTTTTGATCCTTATTGAATCAGTAGATTCTGATTGGCTGCCCATAGCAACATCACATGTGAAGTAGAATACACATCTTAGTAAATTTACCCCTATGTATGTGCCATATTTTTCCATTTGTTACTGAATACATTCTATATGTATTATTTAATATATAATTATTTGTACACTTAAAAATAATGACCTTAAAATGTAATTTAAAAAAAATACGCATATTAAGCTATTAATGAAATTGAAAAAAAAAAATTCTCCAAAAATACATTTCCAGCCACATTTCAAATGCTTTTATTTTCTATTTTATCCATTTTTGCAGGGTATCCTAAAATATATAGCATTTAGGGGCTTATTCATTATAAGAGTTTTGTGCTTTATAGTGTTGAAAAATAATTTTGGCAATGTATTTTGTAAGTGTTTTTCAAGTGTTTTGGTTCAGATGCATATTTGGTTTTGGATTTCTTGAAAAATTTTAAAAAAGCTAAATCATGTAATTTGGATCTGTTTGATTTATCACAGTACAGTATCATTAACATCAATAGCATTTACAGTATTTCCAGTTAATTTTAAACTGTTTGTGAAATGGCACCCAAAATCACCAGGAAGGTACTTGGAAGCAATGCAAAACACAAGATTTAAAATGATTTTAAATCCAAGGTCTTCACCGAGGGAAGCCCTGAATTGGGATTTAACAAATTGAATCACCTAATTTCACGTGAGTGCTATTGTTTTTTAAAAAGGTACTGCATATCTCTAGCTTACACTATTTTTACAGTTATTGTCTTACAGCATTGTGAAGTGAGCAGAATCCAGTAGCAACTTGAAAGGAAAAGGGTGTTAAATGTACTGAGTATATAGTTATAAAATGGTTTATATATGCGTTTATGAGGAGAGCAGATGTAGTCATATATATTTTTAATGGTATTTGGTAGAAAGGTACTTTTAAAGTGACTATCATCAAAGATGGGCTTAATTACTTTTAAATGCAGACTTAACTGATGTCAAATACTGACTGAATTTACAGATTATCTGATTCATGTTAGTAAAATAATATTCATCTTACAAAGAGCTTTATGTTTTTCATTTTAATCTATTTTTCTGGGTCATTCTCACTTGAAAAAAGCTACTATTTATGGGCAATTCCAAAAAGTAAATATTAATTACAATATTTATACAGATGGGTCCACGGTTATCTATAGCGCTGGCGCGCCAAGACGACCTGACTCAATGCGCAGCTCCCAGGACACTCTTGCGCGTGTCCATTGGTGCAAATATGGTGCGCAAGCTTCTCACATGCTTGCACGAACGCCTCATTTGCACCATGGTGCACTGCATTATGCGCCAGGAGCTGCTCTAATGATCATGACTCCCTCTGTAATTCTTTATTCCTTTGTTTATCTAATAGAAAAAAGAAAAAACAAAGCTTTCATTTGGTTTATGCTATTGATGCAGGCAGTTGGGGTTTTAATATAACACATGCATAGCTTTAGAGATGAATCCTCCTGCTGGCTCAATTGTCCAGGGATAGATAAAACCCAAAACCAAGTGCGAGTAAAATAAAATCTTCGCCATCGACATTGAGTATCCTTGGTGTAGTAAGTCAGGCCCACCGAGGATTCCATTATTATGCCTGCCCAGAGCACAGATTGGAGCCAAGGAACTTGCCTGAGAAGTTAGTAAAATGGTAAAGCACTCTGTAGTGCAGTCATGTCATATTCAGTTATAGCAAATAATCCCAGATGCCTGCAGAGCTAAAATGGAGCTGTAATGTGCTTGCCTCCTAACCCGAGCTGACAGCAATGATGTACGACTACCATTAGCGGAAAATATCACTTCAACTAACCCATGATCCGGCTCCGCTAGGGGTCATATTATCCATGAGGAACAAATTACACTTTGAAAGTAAATACAAATTTCTTATATAGAATTGGGTACAAAGCAGGTACATAGAGCTATGTCACCTGCACAGTGACAGATGATAAAAGACATGACAGAGTACTAGTGGACAGAGTGGTGAGGCCTAATCGTTCAAGCTTCTGCTTTGTGAGCATGCACTCAGGCCTGTAGCATTCCTCTAAGTGACAAATGTATAATTTATAGCATGTTCCTATCCAATTTTATTACTGTAGTCACTGAACGCACATTCCATCTACTTTAGCACATCATAGCCAATAGAGAATATTGCATTTTTTCAACTAAGCTTTAAACATGAAAAATACAACATGTGCTGCATGTTCATGGATATAAAGCAGATATCCAATACATTTTTTGGGAAAATAGGATTTTTTATTATTACAAACTTTCAGACGAGATGTCCTACAGTATAAATAAAATAGTTTGTTAAATCGTTAGTTCAATTATTGAGATTTCTATGTATGTATAGACATTATTGAGGACTTATATTTATAGCATTGTGAACATTCCATGACTACTATGGGTACCATTATGTGACATGTGACTGCATGAACCTGATAGGTTTCAATATAGGATCCTGATTGGCTATGAACAAACTCATAAGATTTGTTCTACAGTATTCACAGCCAATACTAATAACCAATACTAAAATATCAGTACTAATAGCAGTGGTGCCGTTTTCTATTTAGCTAACAGCAACATGTGTATCCCATGCAATCCTGAAATCATTTACTCTAGGAGTTACCGCCACAAATACTGGGAGACCTACTTATATCAAGTTTAGTCTTCTCCAGAAAAAGGGAATCAGCTGTCACATACCTAGTTACTGTATTTCTGCATGTTCTCTTCAGTTGCTGTATTCTCCAGGTATTTCAGTCTGCACTTCTGCTGCCATACATTCAGGGAGGGTCTGCGTGCTGCTAATAGCACACCTGTGAGAACCCTAGCCAGCCACATAATCTTGTGGTCTTATTGCATACGCCAGGGGTTCTCAAACTATTTGCTCTGGGACCCCGTCAGACAATAAATATTGTTACAGGACCCGAGCAAGTTACCACAGAATGGCCGCCACATGTGTGGTAAGTGAAGTGAAGTGGCCGCTATTGTGACAGGGAGGCAGTGGGTAATGAGGGGATGGAAAAGGGGGAAAGGGGGATAGAAGAGAGAAGCAGTGGGAGTTTATTTAAGGAGTTATCCCCTGTCCCCCCTCAACAAACACATTAGTCTGATGGCCAGCAACATGGAGTCATGACCCCCTGCTGAGGTGGTCGGGACCCACTTTGGGGTCAGGACCCACAGTTTGAGAACCGCTGGCATATGCCTTACCTCCTTTGGATATCAATCAAACAAATATTTGGTTGCCGAGTAGTCTAGTGCGGATACTCAACTATTTTGTTTCCTTCGCAATTGTAGACTTGAAAGCATCTGTTAGTTATGATTCTTTACAACTAGATGTGGAACATGAGAAAGACCGAGTACCATGAAGGCAGAAACAGTAGGAAGGAGGTATATTATTTGCAACTCCTACAGGGCTGGAGAATATTTCCGCTGATGATGATGATGACTATCAATATTAATACTATTTATATGATTACATTTTTGTTTGGTGGGGGGGGGGGGGGGGGGTTAGTGTAAATTACATCCCCTTATGCTACCAACTCTGCATCTATTCTGAAATGTCGTACTTCCCAACAACTATACAACATGAAAGTTCATGAAAATTAAATGCCATGTACAGTATTTTTATGTGTTTTCAGGCATTAAGTCCCTGTAGACATAACTATTAAAAAAATAAAGATTTTAATTAAAAATCACGAAGCATGAAAATACTTTCAACAGTGCTTTGAATACACATGGAAACTGCATTAATACAGGTGTTTGTGCATTTCAGTAAGACTTTCACCATATATCATATTTTACAAAAACAAAAGTGACACTGTAGTATAGAAATGCCATGGAAGGGGAAATCTCAGTGCACAAATCAGAAATCATCGATGTAAATGAGCAGTTAATTGATAGGATTATACATGTGAAACGAGAAGGCGCACAACACAACACTGCATTCTTTTAAAATTAACAATGTTTAATCACTGTTTGGGTGCACTAAGTATTTTCATCAGGACATACATGATTGACTATAATTTGGATTAGCTCATGCGTGAAAGGCTACAAAATGAACATTTTTGCAAATTACCTTTACAGCTCTGTCCTTAATAAATTGTGCTCTGAAAAATACCAGCAAGTCTTAACTTATAGTGTCTACTTATGATGAATGTGTCTATTGGCTAAAGTTCAAAATGATAAAAGTTCACCCCTCTGGAATGCTTATACATTCTGGAGCTTGGACCAATAGACGCTTCTTTCACTTTCCTCTTTGAGTGGGTTCCCAGCAACCCTTGCAGTGAATGGGGCACATGCACAAAAGTAGAACTCTTAAGTCACATGATCGCAAATGAACAACTGAAATGAGCTATCCTTTTCAATTCTAATCATATTTCTACGTACATACCAGTGTTATCAACTCAGTTAAGTACCCGATAAATGGCGGGATGTATCACATCCAGGATGAGAGGCAAAGTACATCCGAAGCTGTGATTGCTACAACATTTATTTTGTATTACTTGAATACATTTAAGTACCTGGGTGCATAAAATATGTAGATGAGAAACAAAATCAATTTTTATTTCAAATATATTTGTCTCACACAGTCTGTTTTGTTATGCAAATATGAGAAAAACTTTAATCATGTTTTGTAACACAAAATCAGTGTTGCAGTAAAAACATTTTTTTAGCAACCGAATGTGATTCATGCATTGCTAGGTGTAAAATGACAATTATTTATTATTTATTTACAGTTTCTTATATAAATTCCGTTGTGCTTTACAATTGTAGAAAGTGATAGAACAACCTGGGTAACAACAGACAGACTTGGAGGTAGGAGGGCCCTGCTGCAAGCTTACAATCTATCCATTTCCCTCCAATACATAGGAGGGAAATTAGGCACCAGTAATAGTATAGCAGTCCCACCAAGTTGAAAGTCAGGAAGGGAAGCTATAAGATACATAAGTGCCTCAGAGGGTTATACATGTGAAACTTTAATATGATAGGCTTGCCTGAAGAGGTGAGTTTTCAGGGAACGTTTGAAAGTTTGGAGGCTAGAGGAGAGTCTTACTGTGAATGGAAGGGCATTCCATAGTGTGGGAGCAGCGCTATGAGAGTTCTGTAATAGTGAATGGGAGGTAGTAATCAATGCAAAAGACAGACGCAGATCTTGTGCAGAGCGGTTCTTGGGAGGGCCAGTAAGGAGACTATTGCAAAAGTCAACGCGGGATATAATGAGTGCATGGATACGAGATTTAGTAGTGTCTTGTGTAAGATAAAGTCATATTTTGGCTATGTTTTTTTAGATGCATGTAACATGATTTTTAACAGATTGAATGTGGGGAACAAATGGCATTTCAGAATTGAGGATGACTCCTAGGCAACAAGCTTGTGAGGAAGGTAAATTGTCGAGTTGCCAACATGGATATATCAGGATGTGGCTGGTGGGAAAATAATTAATTTAATTTTGGAAATATTGAGTTTGAGGTTGTGAGAGGACATCCAAGATGAGATGGTAGAGAGACATTCAGAGACTCGCCCCAAAACCACTGGTGACAACTCTGGGGTTGAAATAGATTTGAGTATCATCCTTATACAAGTCATACTGAAATCTGCAAAAGCTGATTTAGTTTGCAAAGAGATGAGTTATAGATTGAGAAAATCAGAGGACCTAAAACTAAGCCTTGCGGAACTGTGACTGGCAGAGGTAGTGAAGAGGAAGTGGAAACAAAGAAGCGAACACTGATAGAATGATGTGATAGGTAAGATGAGAACCTGCAAAGGGCTGTATCATTAAGACCTAGGGAGTGTAGTGTTTGTATGAGAAGCTTGTGATCAACAGTGTCAAATGCAGCAGAAGATCTAGAAGAATGAGTAGTGAGTAACGGCCTTTAGACTTGGCAGTTACCAGATCATTCACCACTTTAGTCAGAGCTGCCTCAGTAGGAGTGTTGGGTCTAATATGGTGTGAGAGTTAAGAAAGTGTGTTTGCCTTGTTATTACCTTATGACAGGGGTGGGGAACCTTTGGCCCTCCAGCTGTTGTTCCCAGCATGCCCTGCAACAGTTTTAGCATGGCCAAATAGCACAATTGTAGCAGGGCATGCTGGGAGGTGTAGTTCAACAACAGCTGGAGGACCAAAGGTTCCCCATCCCTGCCTTATGATTTACTACATCTATACTAGAAGCTCTTCACCTTTGGCTCCAGCTTACATGCACCACTATTCTAGAGTCTCTGACCATGTCATTATTCACCCTCCCAGTACAAAAATCCTTGACCAACATTGTACATTTGTACTTGTGACCCCTGCCAAGAGGGATGTTCCTGGGAGCATATGTGATTTCATGAAGGTCCTTCTGAAGACTTCTGGACTGCAACTATTATGCTCCCAGAAACAGGTCTCTTGGCACTGCACAGCAATGCAACCAGCAGCATGTGTTATTTATCTGTATTAATTTTCTTCCATTACCAACCTGAAACACAGGTTTTTTTAAACAACAGGAAAAAAGTAACACAAATGATGCACATGGATCATAAACACAATCCCCTCACAGTTTGAATGACAGGAAGCCAGCGCTTGGGGGTAGTAACCTGCCATTTTCTGGTTGTGTCAGAAAAAACACACAAATGCCCAGGCATTTTTGAGGAGGGCCTGTGATACCAGCAATGGCCTTCCTCCCTGTCTCAGTCGCCGGTTAGTGGAAACCTTAGACCTACACACATTTGCAGAGATGGAAAAAACTCTTTAAAGGTTTGGAAACTGCATATGGATTTCAGAATACATAGCATTAGCGGGGCTAATTCAGCATGGATTGCTAAAAAAGAGACTTTGTAAATTGAGCGATTATCGAACAACTGCACTTGCATACAGTATGCATCGTACAAACGTGAGGGGAATTAGCGACAGAAGATGCATAGAAATCATAAACGCAATCCCCTTACAGTTTGACTTACTGGAAGTTGGCGTTTAGAGGTGGTAACCATCAGTGATGACCACTTCCACCTCATCTCAGTTGCAGATTAGTTGAAGACACATACCTACTCTCTTTCTGTGAATTCTCACAGAAGTGATCCATGCTGCATTAGGCCCAGCTATTTATTTGCATTTCTCTTGCAATTTAGCAAGGTTTGTACTGCTGCTGCTGCTTACCCGGCACCATCCTCCTGCTGCTGCTGCTCACCTGTTCTCGGTACCGGAGTAACAGCACCGTCGGGAGTTGAGCAGTGGTCGGTGGAAGATACTCTCCTCCCTGAATTGCGGCCAGCAGGCGGCTACAGACTGAGAACGGCTGCCTCCAGCAGCTCCCTTTGATTTCACACATGGGGAGCTGCATCAGCTGGACGGGACACAAAAAATTGCCAAATCCGACAGCTGGATTTGGTTCAAATCTGACAGTCAGATTTGACAGCTCATTGCATAGAGCATTGAATAGGGCTTGTCGGGTCCATTGGAGTTTAATTAAATAGACCCCTATGTTGCAAAGGAGCCATTGCCCATTAGCAAAAGATTGGTTGAATGCATCTGGGATCATTTTCGTGTTACAAAATTATTTTGCAACAAGTTTGTTTTGTTGTGAAACAACACAATAGGTAAAAAATACTGTTTTTTTTTAAAATAACTGGTTGACCAGCAGTGCCACATAGAACTTGACCACTGTAAAGATAAATTAAATTGAGCAAAAATTGATAAATGTAAGAAGACATATTCATTAACACTAATTTCTCTTTGAGGTTTGATTGACAGGCCTGTACAAGCAATACAGTTTTTAATATGAGCAGAATGTTTGTCCTTGTGCTTTATGAAATGCCAAACGTCTATCCTTAAATGCACAAAACCTAAGAAATATGCCTATAAAGAGGCACCCAGCATGCACCATGTGTGCAAATGTGACATTTCATGCCACTTCAATTCATTGTGACCTATGCTTTGCATATCAAGTTTAAACATGTGTTACAAGTATTATTCATAGTAATTATTACTGCACATATTTTAGAAGACTGAGCCATATACATTTTACACAAACATATTTCATTGTGCTTTATGTGCATATTTATCAAAATTATTTTTAATAAATTAAAATGGAAATTAGTGTTTTTACACCTTTTTCTCATTTTAGTATCACTTGAATGTATTTATGGGCAATTGGAGGAAATTTGTACCAAAGAACTTAAAATCCCATAAGTTTAGCAACCAGATCACATGTCCCATACTTGTAATGGGAAAAAAACAATCTGTCGCAATTTACAAAAAAAAATGTTGTAAACAAATACCGGAGGGAACCCAGTAATAATAATCTTAAAATAGTGTTATCGGGTCTTTACCTGTTTCTCCCATTTCTACAAAGCCTACCCTGCCTGCTGGCAGTGAAGGCTGAACTCAGAGTACTGTACTGTGATGAGTTCTGTGTGTCTGATAGACCACAGGCTGTTCACATGTTCAACATGTCAATATTAATCTTGCTGATGAAATATTGACATGATCACAATATCGACATTGTGCTCATGCGGTAATTCTGTACTTAAACCTAATGTTACCCTAACCCCTACACATAATTCTAGCATTAATCCTAATGTTTGCCAAAGTCAAAATATCATAGGTACTCTTTACCTAGAACGGCGCCCGCGATGTTCATCGCGATTGTCGGGTGTAAAATTGCGCTCATCGCGGTGATTGAGGCATCGCGGGTACTATTTGCGGGCCAAGATCATCGCGATGACCGCGATTCCTCAACTTTCTAATCGGCAGCATGTAAAATCGCGGTGATTGAGGCATCGCGGGTGTTATTTTGGTGGTCAAGATTCCCGCGATGCCCGCGATCACCGCGATGGTAGTGATTCCTCAACTTTTTCGTCGGCCCCATTGTAGAATCGCGGTGATTGAGGCATCGCGGGTGTAATTTTGTGCACAAGATGCCCGCGATCACCGCGATGACCGCGATTTCGCATCTGTAATGGGTTCAAATGACCCATTCACATCTGTAATGGGTTCAAATGACCCTTTAATGACCCTAATTCTGCATGGTAACATCTGTAATAGGTGGAATGGCCCTTAGTCTGCCTAGCTACATCTGCCCTAGGTACGTCTGCCTAGTTACTCATGTTGACACCATCCTCCTGTCTGAGGCCAACGCCCTGTGTCTGCATAGTGACAGATGTTTATAGGACAATAACAACAAAGGGTACATCCCACTGCCTCAGACTGCCCCCCTGTGACAGTTTAAAAGACCTTGATTTTGGGGGGAAATTTGTGGGTTGAGAGGAGCTGTGGTTTGAGAGAGAGAGATTTGCGTTTTGATTGATTATTACTGATTCCTGAGAGACTTCTGCTGATTCCAGTGTTGCTGCTGCTGCTGTTCATTCTGCTGCTGAGTCACCGTGATTACAGAGACTGTGCTGCTGTTGCTGTTGGTGACTGAGGCCCTGCTGCTAATTCGGCCTTCTGCTGTTTCTGCTGTTCCTGTCATGGCCATGGCATCTGGATCTGGAGTGAACATGTACTCCCTGCCTCAGACGGAGGCGGAGGCGATCCGATTTCTCCAGGAGCATCACCTGTTGCCCAAGGAAGCTACCTGCGGCAATGGGCATGCCATGAAGCTCAGCGAGAAGGAGGTGATGTGGCGCTGCCACGTGAGAGCCTGCCGCCAGAAGATCAGTCTCCGCGCTGGCCTCTTCATTCCTGGGTGCCGGATGTCGTTTGTGAACATCATCAGGTTTATCTTCAACTGGTGCGAGGAGCTGACTTCCGGCGACTACTGTGAGCGGCACCTTGGCATCTCCCCCAAGACAACGGTGCTGTACAATAAGTACATGAGGGAGGCGTGCCTCATGGACTTGATGGCTCAGCCCCAGCGCCGCATTGGAGGGCCCGACAAAATAGTCGAGGTCGACGAGACTCTGTTTGTCCGCCGCAAATCCCATGTCGGCCGTGTGCTACCCCAACAGTGGGTTTTTGGGGGCATCTGCCGGGAAACTGGGCAGTGCTTTGCCACAAAAGTGGCCACCCGGGACGCCCCCACTTTATTGGCTGCCATTGTGGAGCATGTGGAGCCGGGCACCACCATCTACAGCGATTGCTGGAGGGCCTATAATACAGAACAGCTGGAGGCTGCAGGCTTCCAGCACGCTCAAGTGAATCATAGGTTTAACTTTGTGGACCCCACAACAGGGGTGCACACCCAGAACATTGAGCGCATGTGGGGGGCGGCGAAATGGCGCAATAAACGCCACCGGGGTACTGCCAGACATTTGCTGGAAGGGTATCTACAAGAATTTATGTGGAGAAAGAGCATAGGTATGAACCAAACTTTTGAGCGTATTTTACACGCCTTAACATTGTTAGAGAAAGATGACTGAAAAACTATGGACTTTAAACTTGAAAAGCTGTTTTTTTTATGCTACTGTTTGTTTGCATTTCAATGTTATCTATTTTTTATTCAAGTAAATTACTGCCTTTTATTCAAACTTGTCTTTACTGCTTTACTGAGTCAGTTGAGTGATTTTGCATGTATGAGTGAATTTGCACACACACCTGAATTAGGCCCATTTCATGCTCTCACCCCCAAAAAAGTAGTTAGATTCCCTGGCATCTTAAGCAGTGTTTCACCCATAATGTTGCACCCCTTAGCCATATTTTGTCCCTGTAATTAATCATATATCCCCCCCTTAGCCGTATTGGGTCCCTGTAATAGTTCATGAATCACCCCTAGCTGTATTGGGTCCCTGTACTTTTTTGCTAAATGTACATTTGGTTCAAATCACTTGCTGACACCTCTCACACTGCTTATGTGTGACAGAGGATCACAGCAATCTCATTTTAGTATATCACCCCTTGCCTTATAGTGGCCCTGTAATTATTGACCTGTAATTATTGCCCCCCTCGAAATTACACCTGCTGTCACATCTCACAATGTTTCTGTGTGACAGAGGTTCACAGAAATGTGATTCCAGCATCATTTTAGGCCAGATAACATTGAAATCGCGCTCATCGCGGGCATCTCGGGCATTGAGCTGTGTAATGTACACCACAATGCCTGGGATGCCCGCGATGACCGCGATTTCATGCACTTTTAGCACTAGTAAAGTAACATTAAAATCGCGGTCATCGCGGGCATCGCGGGTATTGAGCTGTGCATTGTACACCTCAATGCCCGCGATTACCGCGATGCCCGCGATTTCATACAGTAATGTCACTCAAACTGAAAAAATGCATGTAGGGAAGGCAGGAAGTGTCCCAGCATGCATTTCATTCAGTACAGAGCGCGCATTAGCTTCCACACCCTGCCCCTGAGCACATGTAAGTGGCCTGTGGCGTTTTTGGATGAATTTTGGGGGGGGAGAGGGGGACAGGGGGGGACAGGGGGACAGGGGGGGAGAGGGAGGGGGGGAGAGGGAGGGGGGAGGGGGGGGGGGGAGAGGGAGGGAGGGGGGGGGGGGAGAGGGAGGGAGGGGAGGGGGCACATGGCTTCTGTGGAAGAAGGGTAGAAGGGGGTCCCAGTGGCAGTTGGAGGGGTGTGGATCATTGGATCTAATGTCATTTGGTCGACCCCAGTAGATTGAATGTGTGAAAAGGTTGACATGGGTTTATGTTGACCTTCCAACTATGTCGACTGCCATTAGGTCGACTGGGGTTAGGTCGAATTGCTCTTTTGGGGTTTTTTTGGGCCAAAATGTCAACAGTGTTGACATGGACACTGTTGACATAGTGAATCGGACACTCAACCACGCCCTAGTGGATGGTAGGGCATGAACCACCGCCTGTCGGCACATGTCAGCACCAAAAAAACCCAAAAAGAGCAATTCCACCTAAGCCCAGTCGACCTAATGGCAGTCGACATAAACCCATGTCAACCTTTTCACACATTCAACATAGTGGGGTCGACCAAAAGACATTCAAACTAATGTCATTCGATAAAATGACCGCATCCCATATTATCAGTGAGTGACTTATGTTGCTATATGGTATTGCACATAGCAACCAATGTAAGTCTGTTAAAATTACAGTGGATAACATTGGTTGCTATGCGAAATAGCGCATAGCAACATACGTCACCTGCATATATTAAGTTTGTGACAAGTGTTGCTATGCACTCTTGCACATAGCAACCAGCATTTTACACTGTAAATTAACATTGAAACGGTGGTTGCTATGTGTAAAAAGCCATAGCAACATATGTCACCATGCCTTTTTACACATAGCAACCACCGTTTTTAACACCGCTTGCTATGTGCAGTAGCACATGGCAATGTACGTCACCATATTATCAGTGAGTGACTTATGTTGCTATATGGTATTGCACATAGCAACCAATGTAAGTCTGTTAAAATTACAGTGGATAACACTGGTTGCTATGCGAAATAGCGCATAGCAACATACGTCACCTGCATATATTATGTTTGTGACAAGTGTTGCTATGCACTCTTGCACATAGCAACCAGCATTTTACACTGTAAATTAACATTGAAACGGTGGTTGCTATGTGTAAAAAGCCATAGCAACATATGTCACCATGCCTTTTTACACATAGCAACCACCGTTTTTAACACCGCTTGCTATGTGCAGTAGCACACGGCAATGTACGTCACCATATTATCAGTGAGTGACTTATGTTGCTATATGGTATTGCACATAGCAACCAATGTAAGTCTGTTAAAATTACAGTGGATAACACTGGTTGCTATGCGAAATAGCGCATAGCAACATACGTCACCTGCATATATTATGTTTGTGACAAGTGTTGCTATGCACTCTTGCACATAGCAACCAGCATTTTACACTGTAAATTAACATTGAAACGGTGGTTGCTATGTGTAAAAAGCCATAGCAACATATGTCACCATGCCTTTTTACACATAGCAACCACCGTTTTTAACACCGCTTGCTATGTGCAGTAGCACACGGCAATGTACGTCACCATATTATCAGTGAGTGACTTATGTTGCTATATGGTATTGCACATAGCAACCAATGTAAGTCTGTTAAAATTACAGTGGATAACACTGGTTGCTATGCGAAATAGCGCATAGCAACATACGTCACCTGCACGCTGCGCTTGCCACGCTTTGGGTCCGCGTGGATAGTGGCTGTGGTTTTTTATGTCATTGAAATTGGATTATTGATGGGGTTTTTTTTTTGTGGTTTGTTTTTGCAGTTGCTGTGTTGCGTTTTGTTCGGCCTGCAGTTTGGCCCGTGGCCAATTGAGCGCCTTTAAATAAGGTAAATTGTGCTTCTAATTAATTTGTAAATGTGTCCTAAATACCTTTTTTCCCCAGTGTACCACGGCCACTATCCACGCGTACCCGAAGCGTGGCGAGCGCAGCGAGGCCCGCGAGGGGCGGCGGTACGCGTCCTCCGACCTTTTCATACCCCCACTATCCACGTCGGCGTGGAGTTGAGAATAGAATAGTGTGGCGAGCGCAGCGAGCCACCGAGCCCGAAGCGTGGCGAGCGCAGCGAGCCCCGCGAGGGGACGCGGATACCTTCACAGGTAAGCGCGTCCCTTTGCGGGCTTCACTGCAATACGACCACAGATACCAGTGAAGGCCGCAAAGGGACGCGCTTACCTGTGAAGGTATCCGCGTCCCCTCGCGGGGCTCGCTGCGCTCGCCACGCTTCGGGCTCGGTGGCTCGCTGCGCTCGCCACACTATTCTATTCTCAACTCCACGCCGACGTGGATAGTGGGGGTATGAAAAGGTCGGAGGACGCGTACCGCCGCCCCTCGCGGGCCTCGCTGCGCTCGCCACGCTTCGGGTACGCGTGGATAGTGGCTGTGGTTTTTTATGTCATTGAAATTGGATTATTGATGGGGTTTTTTTTTTTGTGGTTTGTTTCTGCAGTTGCTGTGTAGTGTTTTGTGTGGCCTGCAGTTTGGCCCGTGGCCAATTGAGCGCCTTTAAATAAGGTAAATTGTGCTTCTAATTAACTTGTAAATGTGTCCTAAATACCTTTTTTCCCCAGTGTACCACGGCCACTATCCACGCGTACCCGAAGCGTGGCGAGCGCAGCGAGGCCCGCGAGGGGCGGCGGTACGCGTCCTCCGACCTTTTCATACCCCCACTATCCACGTCGGCGTGGAGTTGAGAATAGAATAGTGTGGCGAGCGCAGCGAGCCACCGAGCCCGAAGCGTGGCGAGCGCAGCGAGCCCCGCGAGGGGACGCGGATACCTTCACAGGTAAGCGCGTCCCTTTGCGGGCTTCACTGCAATACGACCACAGATACCAGTGAAGGCCGCAAAGGGACGCGCTTACCTGTGAAGGTATCCGCGTCCCCTCGCGGGGCTCGCTGCGCTCGCCACGCTTCGGGCTCGGTGGCTCGCTGCGCTCGCCACACTATTCTATTCTCAACTCCACGCCGACGTGGATAGTGGGGGTATGAAAAGGTCGGAGGACGCGTACCGCCGCCCCTCGCGGGCCTCGCTGCGCTCGCCACGCTTCGGGTACGCGTGGATAGTGGCTGTGGTTTTTTATGTCATTGAAATTGGATTATTGATGGGGTTTTTTTTTTTGTGGTTTGTTTCTGCAGTTGCTGTGTAGTGTTTTGTGTGGCCTGCAGTTTGGCCCGTGGCCAATTGAGCGCCTTTAAATAAGGTAAATTGTGCTTCTAATTAACTTGTAAATGTGTCCTAAATACCTTTTTTCCCCAGTGTACCACGGCCACTATCCACGCGTACCCGAAGCGTGGCGAGCGCAGCGAGGCCCGCGAGGGGCGGCGGTACGCGTCCTCCGACCTTTTCATACCCCCACTATCCACGTCGGCGTGGAGTTGAGAATAGAATAGTGTGGCGAGCGCAGCGAGCCACCGAGCCCGAAGCGTGGCGAGCGCAGCGAGCCCCGCGAGGGGACGCGGATACCTTCACAGGTAAGCGCGTCCCTTTGCGGGCTTCACTGCAATACGACCACAGATACCAGTGAAGGCCGCAAAGGGACGCGCTTACCTGTGAAGGTATCCGCGTCCCCTCGCGGGGCTCGCTGCGCTCGCCACGCTTCGGGCTCGGTGGCTCGCTGCGCTCGCCACACTATTCTATTCTCAACTCCACGCCGACGTGGATAGTGGGGGTATGAAAAGGTCGGAGGACGCGTACCGCCGCCCCTCGCGGGCCTCGCTGCGCTCGCCACGCTTCGGGTACGCGTGGATAGTGGCTGTGGTTTTTTATGTCATTGAAATTGGATTATTGATGGGGTTTTTTTTTTGTGGTTTGTTTCTGCAGTTGCTGTGTAGTGTTTTGTGTGGCCTGCAGTTTGGCCCGTGGCCAATTGAGCGCCTTTAAATAAGGTAAATTGTGCTTCTAATTAACTTGTAAATGTGTCCTAAATACCTTTTTTCCCCAGTGTACCACGGCCACTATCCACGCGTACCCGAAGCGTGGCGAGCGCAGCGAGGCCCGCGAGGGGCGGCGGTACGCGTCCTCCGACCTTTTCATACCCCCACTATCCACGTCGGCGTGGAGTTGAGAATAGAATAGTGTGGCGAGCGCAGCGAGCCACCGAGCCCGAAGCGTGGCGAGCGCAGCGAGCCCCGCGAGGGGACGTGGATACCTTCACAGATAAACGCGTCCCCTCGCGGGCTTCACAGGTGTCCGCTTTTCGCCACGGACACCTGTGAAGCCCGCCAGGGGACGCGTATAACTGTGAAGGTATCCGCGTCCCCTCGCGGGGCTCGCTGCGCTCGCCACGCTTCGGGCTCGGTGGCTCGCAGCGCTCGCCACACTATTCTATTCTCAACTCCACGCCGACGTGGATAGTAGGGCATGAAAAGGTCAGAGGACGCGTACCGCCGCCCCTCGCGGGGCTCGCTGCGCTCGCCACGCTTCGGGTGCGCGTGGATAGTGGGGGGGGATTTCTATGTCATTGAATTTTAATTAATGATGTTTTTTTTATTTTTTTGGGGAATTGAAGTTGCTGTAATCGGTGGAAGTGCAGATAAACAAATTAAAAAGTAAACGCCGTTATCTCCTGAATTAGGTAAGTCGTGCTTAAATTGTTCTTCTAATTAATTTGTAAATGTAACCCAAATGCCTTTTTTTCCCAGGGTACCACCCCCACTATCCACGCGCACCCGAAGCGTGGCGAGCGGCGGCGGTACGCGTCCTCCGACCTTTTCATGCCCTACTATCCACGTCGGCGTGGATTTGAGAATAGAATAGTGTGGCGAGCGCAGCGAGCCACCGAGCCCGAAGCGTGGCGAGCGCAGCGAGCCCCGCGAGGGGACGCGGATACCTTCACAGGTAAGCGCGTCCCCTCGCGGGCTTCACAGGTGTCCACTTTTCGCCACGGACACCTGTGAAGCCCGCCAGGGGACGCGTATAACTGTGAAGGTATCCGCGTCCCCTCACGGGGCTCGCCACGCTTCGGGTGCGCGTGGATAGTGGGGGTGGTATACTAGCAAATGTGAATGATTTTTGGTGAAAATGGAATCGCCTCACATCAGATGCCATGGGACTTGTGCCATTTGGTGTGATGCGATACCATTTTGACATACCGTATAGACATCAATTACTTATAGATGGTTTTGTTTGTGTTTTTGTTTTACAGCAATGTCTGAGCGAGAACTCACAAATGGTTTTATGGCGAAGGTCATTGATCTGTATAAGGAGAATAGGTGCCTCTGGGAGATGAAACACCCGGATTACCACAACAAGGCGAAGAGGAATGAGGCGTATCGGAAAATGGTGGCTCTTATACGCAAACGGGTACCTCGTGCAGACGTCGCCTGGGTACAGAAGAGGATGACGAATATGCGGACAGTTATGGTGAAGGAGATGAAGCGAGTACAGCAGTCTCAGAGTTCCGGAGCCGATGCTGATGACGTCTACGTGCCGAAATTATGGTACTACGAGCGGATGAAGTTTATCTTGGAGCAGAGACAACAGAGTGGAACAGGGGGAAGTGATACGGAGGACACCTCTTCGTCCGTTGCAGCGGAGAGTGTGGACGTTGTAAGTATTTCCTGACAAATGTCTTGCATGTAAGTGACTGTGAAATGTCATGTTATTAACATTTTCCCTTTTTTTCCCCTTTCTAGGAAGTTCCCCCTGAGACAGAGCAGGAGCCTGTGGCAGTTGCAGAGGGGGACAGTACTCCGATGACGGAGAGCACTGCACCTGCTATCCCGAGGAGGCGTCCCAGAAGACAGCTGTCCAGCACTGCTCGTAATGTCCAAGGGCATGCTAGCACGTCGGCACCGGAGGCACCGGAAATTCCCCTTGACGATTTCCAAATTTTTTGTAATAATCTTGCCGTGGAAATGCGAGGCATGGCGCCAGACCAGCTCCATGAGTCCAAGAGGTTGATATATGGCGTTATAATGCGTGCATCAGAGAGAAGTCTTTCTAGTGCATGCAGTATAGAGCCACCTGCCAACGTCGTATGGCAAGCAGCCCAAATGCCCAATTACCCCTATCACTACCCTTCGTACAGTGCGTCGGGTTATGCTCCGCCTCCTCCTGCCCCTGTAATGTACGCGCCGAGGCCCCCTTTGCCACCAGTCACAGACCCTTCGTCTTTGCCTGGGACTATTTCAAGAGCTCTGTTGAGCACACAAAGTCCCCTCCCAGGTGAAGAGCGCCATTAATTAGTGATTTGGTTTTAATTTGTTTCTAATTATTGTGCCTTGCAGCAATGCCCTTGTTCCACTCTGTTTGTTATTTGCTCCATGATGAACTTTGTTGCTCGTAGGCCATAATTTCGGTTACTGATGGTCGCAGTATCGGACTCCTGGACTTTGAGCTGTCCGTACTTGTTTTGCACCTTCACCATGGACTGTTCCGCATATTTGCATTTTCTTCTGTACCCAGTGCATGTTTGCATTAGGGTGCCTTTTTGCGTATTGAGCCCCATTTTTTGTATGCCTCATTCCGATTTGCCTTGTTGTAATCCAGTTCCTCCCAAGAGGCATCTATTCTCCTATACTTTCAATGACCTTCGCCCAGACCTTCCCCCCCCCCCCCCCCCATTCTTAAAAAAAAAATAAAAAAATAAAAAAAATAATTTATTTTATACTACATTTAAAAAATAAGATATTTTATTAAAAAATAAAAAAAAAGCGTCATAATTTGAAATTCATAACCTGTGTCGTGTCTTATTTCATTGTCTTATAATTAAGGGATGCCAAGTAATTTGATGTGTTTTTTTATTGAATTTTGTTGCTTTTTGCGCAACTATCGCCGTGATTGCAGGCACATGACGGCCGTGGTCACCCGTGATGCAACCGGACGCCATGTGCCCGCAATCACGGCGATATGTGCGCGGTTTGCCATGTAATTTGATGTGTTTTTTTATTGATTTTTGTTGCTTTTTGCGCAACTATCGCCGTGATTGCAGGCACATGACGGCCATGGTCACCCATGATGCAACCAGCCGCCATGTGCCCGCAATCACGGCGATATCTGCGCAGTTTTAATGTTAAATCGCCGCGATATGTGTGCGTTTTTACTGTAAAATCACCGCAACAGGTGTGCGGTTTGATTGTTATCTATGACATTTAAGTGTTAGGTGGAATTTTCATGTATTTTTGTATTTTTCACACTTTTTTTAATTGAGGGATGCCATGTCATTTGCTGTGTTTTTCCTTATTTTCACTTGTCTTTTTCCACAGCCAGAAATCGTGGTCATCGCGGTCATCGCGGGTACATTATTGTGCGCCCGCGATGCTAGCGACATCGCGATGACCGCGATGATTGATCAATCGCGCCCATCGCGGTCATCGCGGTCGTCGCGGGTACATTGTTGGCCACCCGCGATGCTAACGACGCGATCAATCATCGCGTCGGTCGCGATGTCGTTAGCATCGCGGGTGGCTACTAATGTACCCGCGATGTACCAGCGACGACCGCGATGGGCGCCGTTCTAGGTAAAGAGTACCATATCATATATTGACATTCTGTCTATGACAACATTTTTTATGATGTCGACATTGTTAATTTCTACATCATGACTGCATATTCTTCCCTACTCTGGATCCAATCATTATCTTGTTTTTGTTATGACGCCTCTCACTGTGATGCAACCTTACCAGTACCTCTTACCTCCATGATCTACACCACATGTCTTCAACCTGTGGCCCTCCAGATGTTGTAGAACTACATGTCCCAGCATGCCCTGACAGTTTTGGTATGCTCTCATATGAAAAAATGTGGCAATGCATGTTGGAACATGTAGTTTCACAACATCTGGAGGGCCACAGGTTGAAGACCCATGATCTGTCTTTCAAAATGACCCTCTAAACAGCCCACCACTGTTTTTTGGACTTAGCTGACACCCCACAAATCCAGGGGGAGTGCCTTATATGGGACTTAACTCTTACCTACCAATACCTGTACAACACACCTTGGCGCACATTATACTGAATCTACTTGGTCCATAAAACAAGGACTGGGTTAAAAGATAGCATGAATCCAACTGGAGATCATTAACAAGAACAGAGGCAAGAATTAAGATATTTGGCTGCAGGAAAGAACAGGTCATAGTCTAAATTCAATATCTAGTGAGGTATAAGAGTTGCACCTACTGAGGGAGCACATTTTAAACTTATTTAAAAAATGTTAACACTATCGACTGATGTTATCTATAATCTAAAGCATACTGCATTTTGTACAGATAGCAATCACTGAGCTGGATGTGGTAGTAGATGTGTATATGAGTCTTACTGGAACCTAAGGCTAAGAAATATCAAAGGAAAAAAGACATTTTCTGGCATGAGGAAAGGATTCTATCCTGTAGAGTAGAAAACATGCTTTTATCCAGCGGCTTCTTTTAAATTAGTAGCAGCATCTACAGAGAATGGAAGATCATTTTCTTAATTTATTATTGTCATTATTAGTAATGTACGGCTGTAATGTAATTTCAGTGCAATTTAATTTGCCCATTTGTAAAGCGCTATTTAAAAGTGCTTTTTATATATTTTTTTATTGGCTGTAGAGATATTTGTTTTACAGCTTTCTTAATCTTGCACCAGAATAATAATAGCTCTCAGAAATGTTTACTGCAGACCTAAAAGTAGCATAATGTTACCGCCGAAATCATTAAAACACAGCTAGTTGCTAGTTTTTAACCTCACTGTGCATTTCTCAGTCACCAGACATCCCATATTCTTGTTTACATTTTATGGCCTGTATCCCAAAGCAACTGCTGAGCCAATGTATTCTATTACCATTTATTATAAAAGTCATATTTTTTATAGTGCTTGACAACAGGGTCACTGTAAGGAATGTTGTAGTAAGCATGTATGGAAATATAGTAACCATTTAGAAATAATGGGCCTGATTCAGGTGCAGTTGTAATAGCAGCGTATGCCACAAAATACATGCACTGGTCCCGTACTGTGCAAGTGCAGCATAGGTCTGTGATGTAGCATGTTGATCGCTATCAAACTGTTAATAACTGACAGTCTGGTGCCATTTTGGGGTTGAGAGGGAGTGGTGGTAGCCTCCTTTTTATCAAACGGAAGGCATGCCGCTGGCCTTGCTGGCCTCTTTGTTGTTGCTACAGGCTACAGCAGCCGACTTGTGGGATCCCATGGGTCACGCAACAGACTGATGGTATAGCAAATGATCTGATGCATCTAGGCTCAGTAATGGTACTAGACTGGCTTATGATCTCACCAGACACCGCCTTAGAGGAAAGGACTGTGCGGCGAAAGTGAAGCTGATTGAAGCACTGATATAAGTGTAGTACCATGACACTAAAATCACCAGTGGCTTTGGTGGATTCTATGACAAACTGGGTAAAAAATGCTTATGAAAAACAAAGGAGGTAATTTAAACTACTAAAATGTTGTTTGAAATAAAATCTAAGGTGAAAATCAAAATAATGTCATTTTCATCACTTGTTTATATTAATTTGCACAAGGGTGTATAACTGGGATTCAAGTGCACCTTATCTTTCTTTTATTGGGCCCTCAGATAGCACTTCTAACTCCACCAATCAACAACTAATAACATTAATTATCATCTCTCCTGTGTATAGCATCAGAAACCTTTACTTATCGAATAGGCAGGGCTGCAATCAGATATTGTGGCCAAAATAAGCAGGGCCTCCTTTCCCCTTCTTGAACCCCTGGATAACCTGGTGAGACCTCCGGCATACACAGCACTGGCCGCACTACTCAGCCTCTACATTGCTTCAAGCGAAATGTGAACTTTGTTTATGACAAATTATACTTTATAAACTCCAGTCCTGGGCCCCCTTTTTGTCTGCGCCCGGGACTGGAATCCCCGCAGCCAATATGCGGGCAGTGCAATATATCAGCAATATATTGGTCAGTGTCCTGTTTTTATCAGTGACCAGAGATGGTCACTGATGAAAAGGAGACTCTGCCGGGGTTAGCCACAGGGGGGAATAGCTGGTCCCAGGAGCATGCTCCTATGACCAGCGACCATTAGGGGCTGAACACACCTGGCGATTTATCACCCACAGCACATACAAATCACTAGCAATATGGTCGCCCAGCAACCATATTGGCAGCGATATGTGCTTAAAATTGCCACATGTGTACACAGCTTTACAGACATCTTTTTATGAAGGACTGCAAAAAGATTATTCATGTCCAAAGCCACATCCTGCATGGATCCATCAAAGTGCTATCAACAAGTTGCAACATTTTAATTAGTATTATAAACATGTAACACTATTTCCTGTGCTATATGTTTTCGTGTCTAATTAAGATAGCACCATAGAAATTCAGAGGACTAGCAGCTGATTAACATGTTATAATTTCATTCAGATCAAGTGACACAAAAGTAGACTAAGCATAACCTATCACCAAACACTCTGTAGAAAATAGAACAGCACCATTAACAGAATGTTGTAGCCATGGGTTTACGTACCCAGTCTAGGTGTTGTTTTTCACACCTGGAAAGTATGTTAGTTTCAGAACACCATATGTAAAGTCAAACTATATATAACTGGGGATGAAGTAAGCTTTAGATTGTGTGTTTACATGCCTGGCAATCTGTTATACTAGTCTTTTTGTAAGCAAGATATTACTAAACAGAGAACTGTTATTTTCCATGTTAATTAGCTTAGTTCTAGACAACTTGCATTATGTAATAGCTTTCTTGATAACTGAAATAGGGCGTTTTATCGCAGTAATAATAAATAATAATCGTAAACATTTCTGTGGATCATGTGAGTATTCTAAAGTATATAAAGCTATATAACAACATCTAGGCATGTCATACCCAGTTTAAGAACATGTAGCCCCCGTAGTCATGGAATGCCTCTGTTGTGTTGTATTTTTTTTTATTTAGTGCAGTACTGCAAGGTCACAATGGTCAGGAGACTCACAGTCCTGCTACTGTATGAACATTTTATGCTAGGGCATAGCTACCATAGGTACAGGGAATACAGCTTCTATGGGGCCCAGAGCTGAGAGGGATCCCCCTTCCCTGTCAAAGTTACATGTGTTCTATATATTTCTCACCATTAATATATACATAGTGCCAGTGGCGTAACTACTTATTGGGCGCCAGCCCGCCGGCAATTTCGGGCGCCCCCTAACCCCCTAAAATAAAGGCCGCCCCCTTAAAAGTAAAGTCTCAACTCTGCATTCGCCGCTGCCGGGACCGCAGATCTACTTGTCTCTTGTCTGTGGTCCCGATCCTCTTCCTGTCAGGCTTCTTAATGGAAATGGACCTCCCAAAATGGCCACCCCCTAACAGCAGATACTTTTGGAGGATGCTAGAGGAGGCACTGGGGACACTGTATGTCATAATGTGAATTGGGGGTACTGCCTACTAGACTAATGGACTAGGACACTTTTATTGAGCATACTATTAACTAAGGCACTGCTATGATTCAGAACTAGAGCACTATTATGGCTCATAAAAGTAATGACTGTGGCCGTCAGCTGTCTCTCTAGAAGCATTGGAACAGATGCCCCTTCAAAATGTTCTGGCTACACCCCTGATTTTATGTATGTGTAAAGCATGTTTACATACAGTACATACATAAAATCATAAAGTGAGTTTTAGTATCCTATGCATTTGGACTTGAAAAGACCATCTGATACATCCAATAGGGATGTTGCATTGTTATATCGATTGCAATACAGTTGGGGGCTTGATAACAGCAGACCATATAGAAGGAAGAAGTTGCATGATTTGGTATTTACTGTATGCCCCACTGATGGCATAAGTTTTTGCTTACTACCCCTGAGCAATAATACTACCATGTGGACAGATATTTTCATTGCACTTAAACTATTTATGACATTACTCTGTAGTTGCTATGCGACAATACTGAAACTATAAGAGTTGCTATAACAGATAGCAGACACCAATGGAGAGTATATTAGAAATAATTAATTTACTTCTATTGTTGACCAATATCAAGCATCACAATATTAATCGCCGGAATGCTGCAAGGCCTATGCTAGTGCAATAATTGCTTGGCTGGGAGAGGGGGCGTTGAGGTGGTTTGGTTGGATAGAAATAGAAATCATCTATACCAACCTCTGATATATAATTATGCACAATAAGGGTTTCTTTTTGATTACATTCATCAAATGTTTCTGGGCACAAATTAATAATTACTTTGTAAGCTAAAATTACCATCTCACACACACACACACACACACACACACACACTCAGTATGCGTTCCCTATTACAGAAACTGGATGTGTGTCTGTGTTTAGGAATAACACCCTTTTGCTAACATAAAACTTTCTAATAATACATTGTGCACGCTGCTTATAATTGTCACGGAACTGAATATTCAGTAGCCAAGGTCAGAAATCTTTTCCCCCTTAATTAGAACAAAAACACATAGTTAATTTTATGAAGTTTATTTCATAGCCTCTTCAAGACACTGAAATCTGTGTGCAATACATTCAGAGACGCTCATAAATACATTCATTTAGTTTCTAGCTTTGATAAGTCAACCATAGTCTCACTACTAAGATCTGACAATCCCTTCATCCACAGGAAGGAAGTTCCTAGTTGTCACTTAAACAAAAGAATAATACACAGCCTTCTTTTATAAGTGTATACTTTACCTGTCATCCAACATCCCATTATCATGTCACAGCAGAGTGCACTTTTACACAGGTCACTTTGTTTAAAATGACACGGATAATGCACATGTCAGCGAGTTGACAGTCCTGACCGTCCTTCAGAGATAAAACCCGCAAGGCGAGCGCCTGTTCTTATCTCTGCTACATGCCTTGGTCTATCATCTAAGTGAGGCAGAACATGAATTCTCCAGAGAGCACTTTTTTCATTTCCTGAATTTAAGAAAATCAAATAAGCACCATTTGTCTTCATCTGAATATGCTTGACCTGTTCAAATGATGATGTCTTCCATTTTATAACAGGCAGCATATACTGAATACAAATGACATGCATCAAACATGCCTTATAGCTCATGTATTTTGACAAAGCAAGGCTATTTGGTAAGGAAACCAAGATATTATGAATAAAAAAATCTGGGCATAGAAATAAATTGCACAGTACGTTGTGCTTATACATGACTGACCACAACATGGGTGAACATACTCAATAATGTCTGGTTTAAAATTAAATAACCTGAAGATAATTATACAATAAATAGTATATGAGTAGAGTACAAATAGAAATGACGATCTGTCAGGTAGCAAATTGATCCGCATTGAGGGGTAACAGGGAAATCTGCAGTAAGAGGTCTCTCTTCTATATGCATTCTCAGCCACAGGTTGGTGAGCAAGGGGGAAATTTACTGGGCTCAGTGAATCAACATTTAGGCACTTTAATAGGACAGACCAGTCTCATGCGTAATAGCACTTGGCTCATCCGGCACATCTAGATAGTTTCATCTATTTAAATTATTAAGTATGTTTGTTGAATTGCAAATACTAGCAAGTCTTGTTAGCTGTTGACAAAGTATGCTGGTTATGGTGGAATTACTAGCACTGGCGTGGGTTGTCAAAAATGGTTTAATTTACATCCAACTTTAAATCTCAGTGTTTAGGAACCATAGGGCTAAACCATTATAGTAGTTTATATTATAATAATAGACCCCTGAATCAGCTTAAATCTGCTCTTTAGTAATCAATAAAATACATTTTCAGCCTGTTAATGGCTCTCAAAATTTGGATCCAGCTAACAAAGCATTAAAACAGAAATATAGTAAATAAAAAAAAACTGTGTGTTCAACAATGGAATAAATGCAAGTACAGTAATACAAACAATCATCAAACATTTAAGCATTTGTATTGAAAAATGTACATTCTTATGCTGGTGTATAACATTTAGTACAAAATACCAGAATGCCTGGCTCATAGTAAACATATAGTAAAAGTGGCCAAATAATGTAGACTAATCTAAGTCTATTTTGTTATATCTACTGTATATATGTTATATGTTATATCTTTATATGCAGTAGAGAAGGGTCTGCATTGCAGAACAGTTCAAATTCAAACAGAGGAGAAACACTGACTGCCAGTGAGTCAGTTTAGAATGGCAGTTGGTACAGCTCCTCTATTTGAATTTTGAACTGTGCTGCAGCACCTCCTCTGTAGCCGCCACTGCTAATATGTGAACATGATTGATAGGTTCCTTATATTTTAAAAGTTCAAAACACAAGTATGTCAGAAGATGCATAATCATAAATAAAGCATTACATTATGTAAATAAAATATGGAACCATTGGACAATTGTGCACAGACAACAAATGATTTGATTAAAAAATGTTGGCCAGTCTCAAACAGAAGAAATCTAAATTATTATTTTATTTATCTAAGGGGCAAAAGACCCTACTGCAGGCCAAAAAGGCATTTTTACTTTTGTTTCCCTCTTGATGTTATATAACACAGGGTTATAGCAGGCTGCAAGGATGTCACCAGAATAACCTTCCATGGTTTCATGAATGGGGATTGACAAGTGTTATAGCACAGCCATGAAAACATAAGTTTTGAGAATGACACAATAATTGGTTTTCATAAAGTTTGCTGCTGTAGTGTTTTTAGTGTCAGATGTTACTATGGTATACTGAAGTAAATTTAAAAGCATTTCATAAGTGTAAAAGGCTTTTATTGACAATTACATTGTTTATGCAAAGAGTCAATATTTTCAGTGTTGACCTTCCTTTTCAAGACCTCTGCACTACTCCCTGCCATGCTGTCAAATGTATAGGCCACATATTGACTGATGGCCACCCATTCTTGCCTAATCAATGCCTGGAGTTTGTCAGAATGTGTGTTTTTTTGTTTGTCCACCCACCTCTTAAGAATTGGCCTCAATAGGATTACGGTTTGGGGAGTTTCCTGGCCATGGACCAAAAATGTCATTGTTTTGTTCCCCAAGGTACTTAGTTATCACTTTTGCCTTATGGCAAGGTGTACCATCATGCTGTAAAAGGCATTTTTCATCATCAAACTGTTCTTTACTGGTTGGAAGAAGTTGCTTTTGGAGGATGTTTCTTTATTCCTTTCTGTAATCTTAAGCCAAATTGTGAGTGAGCACACTCCCTTGGCTGAGAATCAACCAAAATCCTAGTCTTAGGATGCGTTACTGTTGGCATGACACAGGACTGATGTTAAAGCTAACACTTCCAGATAATTGTATTTCTAGATGCACCAAACAATTTGAAAGGGGATTCATCAGAAAACGTGACTTTACCCCAACCCTCAGCAGTCAAATCCCTGTATCTTTTGCAGAATATTTTTCTGTCCCTAATGTTTTTTCCAGGAAAGAAGTGGCTTCTTTTCTGCCCTTCTTGACACTAGGAAATCCTCCAAAAGTCTTTGCCGTACAGTGTATACAGCTGCAGTCACGCCTGCCTGTTGCTATTCCTGAGCAAACTTGGTGTCACTGGTTGTGGGCCCATCCCGCAGCTGAATCAACTTTAGGAGACATCCTGGCACTTGCTGGATATTCTTGGTTGCCCTGAAGCCTTCTTTATAATTATTGAACCTCTCTCCTTAAAGTTCTTCAAGATCCAATAAATGGTTGATTGGATTGGATTCATTAGCGTCAATATCCTTGCCAGTGAAGCCCTTTTTGTTCAAAGCTATGATGACTGCATGAGTTTCCTTTAAGGAAACCTTGGTTAACAGAGGAAGAACAATGATTTCAAGCACCACCCTCTTTTTAAAGCTTCCAGTCTGTTATTCTAACTCAGTCAGCTTGGCATAATGATCTTCTGCTTTGTCCTCATCAACACTCTCACCTGTGCTAATGAGAGAATCATTGACATGATGTCACCTGGTCCTTTAATGGCAGGGGTGAAATGTAGTGAACATTTTATTTTGGAATTAAGTCCATTGTTATGGTAAGGAGGGACAGTAATCGCAATTGCAATTCATCTATCATTCTTTATGACATTCTGCAGTATATGCAAATTGCCATTATAAAAACTGAGGCAGCACAGTTTGTGAAAATTTATATTTGTGTCATTTTCAAAACTTTTGGTCATGGCTGTACTGTTTAAAGCCTGTTATGTTTATCTAAGGCTCTTTCATATGAAAAAGTACAAGACAAATTCTTTAGGTGTTTCTGCACCACGCAAGACTGCAGCCGAGTTATCACACTGGGTCCCGAACTCCCAACAAACAATACACTCCAACCAATATGTGTGATTACTCTGGTGCTGTCCTCAAAGATTCATGACCAATGTCAGGCGTTCGCTCCTAAAAGTACCATTGGGGCCAAACTGACCTTGATATTGGTCCCTATGTGTATCAAAAGGTATCTATAGTCTTTGCTCTAAAAATTTCTCTCTGTCGTCTGCTTCTGAGCTTGGAGGAGTATCTGATAATACACTGACCTTAGGGACAAGCCCTATGTTCACAAAGCAGTGTCTTTAAATTCAGGAAAATCTTCTTACAACCTCAAAGCTTTCCAACCAATGATAACTGACCTGGACAATGCGCTCTATATGCGCATCAAGGTTTATTTCAATCCCAATGGACTTCAAGATGGACAACTTCTATTTGGAATGCATTTGCGTTCCGCCATCTGGATCACCTACTTCCGTGGACAGCGGTGGAGCGCTTGTGCGTTTCAATAACCAGGAAGCAGCGGTCACCTTGTTCCTCCCGGTGATGCGCTTCTGGGCGGCGGACGCTGCAAATAGGAAGTAATCTGCAGCTCTAGAAATGGAGTCTTCGGAATTTGACTAGCACTATTTGTATGTTAGAATTTTATATGAAGATATTGTGGCTATTTGTAATAAGGATTGTAAAATGCATTCTCATTTACTGTAAACTTTTTAAAGTGAATATGATGTTTTTATTTACTGTGATCCAATACTGAATTTGTGTGTCACCATCAGCCAGGTGCCTGAGAGTGGGTATAAAAATACTGCACATGGGTGATGGTCACAAACACACACAACCTGAGTAAGTACCTTTGCAGTCCGAAATGCGTTGGTGGGAAGCAGGAACACCACTTGAGGATCCATTGCCCACTTTTATCATCAGTAATGCCATCTTTCCATTTGTCTCAATCCGGGTGAGATTGATATAGAAAGGGTGGCGTGGCCTTGGACCCCCTGTGGCGTTCTGCTGATTTGTTGTACTTGTTTTATATTTTATGGACTAATTTTATGAAGAATAAACCTTTTGTAATCGTGGAAGTTGTCCATCTTGAAGTCCGTTGGGATTGAAAGAAGCCTTGATGCGCATATAGGGCCCATCCGCCAGGTCAGTTATCATTGGTTGGAAAGCTTTGGGGTTGTAAGAAGATTTTCCTGATTTTAAAGACACTGAACAGAGAGCTTGTCCCTAAGGTCAGTGTATTACCAGATACTCCTCCAAGCCCAGAAGCAGACGACAGAGAGGAATTTTTAGAGCACAGACTAAAGATACCTTTTGATACACATAGGGACCAATATCAAGGTCAGTTCGGCCCCAATGGTACTTTTAGGAGCAAACAACTGATATTGGTCATGAATCTTTGAGGACAGCGCCAGAGTAATCACACATATTGGTTGGAAACTAACAAATGATAACCTTTCAAAATTACTTTTAATCTATAAATACATGTTTTTAATGTGTAAGTTTTTAAATTGTTTACTATTTTTAACAAATGTTACCTTTTTTAGAGTAGTGGAACTGCAAGGCAGTGCATATATTTACATATATACAGGGACAGGCCCAACCATGTATTACATTAATATTCTAGGCCAATATTTGATTTACTTGTCTTTGGAGTCGACACCATTGTGTTTCACTAATGGGGCCCATACATCAGTATATATAAAAAGATTCCCCAATTCTATATTGTTTCCCCAATCCATCAATAGGTGCAAATACAAAACCAATATTTTTTATTGATTTGCAGATCTTTTTTCATTCAAAGGTCAGATCTGCAATTCATGAAAGCGCCTATTTTAATAGTGAAATACTAGTAATTTATTGGCTAATAGTTACCATGCACTAGCATCTTATAGCTTGAGTTGATCGGTAAAATCTAAACTGATTTACTAATTCCAATCACTTTTTGGTCAGAATTGGCAGCTGGTGTATCCCATATACTGTATTCCATATTATATCTATCCCAATCATTTAACAAATTAAGAATTGCACCAATCCACCGCAGATGTACAGTATGGGCCCCATTAGCGCATAAGATGATATGTTAATTTTTTTTAAAAATATTAGCTCTAAAAAAAGTACAGTATAAAGTAAAGGTAGAATACTACTGATGTGACAATTTAAATATTCTAGTTTGATTCACATAATCTTTTAATTTAAGTAGTCCAAACGACCATTTATAGGTATAACATTTCAACCTGCATTTTAATAAGACTTATAATCATAAGTAATGAATAAAAAATATTCACTTTTAAATGGTAAGATAGAACCTTTATAGCTGGTTCTACTTTATCTGGCGTGTTAGGTGCCACAAGATCCATAATTAAATTTTAAAAAAAAATGCAAGTAGGAAAACAATCACATAAAAATGATGGATCAGATTTTACCTTTTCCTCCTGATCACTGTCACTGTCACACTAAAAAGAAAAATGCAGAAAAGTGTCAATATCCTTTTGAAAATAAATGTCAACACAAATTAAAAATGTGGCAAACAGATTGTGTATCTGGAATACAAAATCAAATAAATCTTGTTAAGCTATGATGGACTAAAAGTAAACAGGCTTTGACAACAATACAAAAAAGACTAAATTAAATGACCTGTGTCTAGATAAGGTTTGAGATGTGTTGTCATAATATGTCATCGCAATCAATGAATACAGTAGCACATTTTCAATGAACTGTAATCCACAACCTGACATGTGATGACACTGAAGATAGTTTTAATATTTGTGAAAAGAAACATTTAACACATGAATGATGATAACACCTCTCTTTATTGCTCCTATCCCCATGTCTTTCTCTCCTCCTTTCTCCCCCCCCCCATTTTTACCTCTTTCCCACATGCTTCTCTTTATCCCCCCCCCCCCCACACACAATCTGTCTGTCTGTGTACACACTTGCATATACTGACACCAAGACCAGGAATGTTGTGATGTTTAGGGCAGAGACTTTACTCAAATTGAACATTTTGGGTAAATCCTACAATATGGTCTCCTATTGTTGATCAAGAAAAATATACATCCTTATATCAGTTACCTTGCTCAATACTTTATTACATCTGTGTAATATGAACTTGTGACATGTTAACCTTTTTGCCTTTAACTTTATCCCTTTCAATACTGCACTTCTCACTGCCTACTTCTTGCTCTCATCTTCTGCGGCTCTCACTGCTTGCTTCCCTTTCCACTCTGTGTCTGCTTCCTCTCTTACCCCTTTCACCCCGACCCCTCTCAATTAATGCTTCCCCTCTAACTACTAGCCCATCTCCCCAATTCCCTCTTGTACCTACTGCAGTTCTGCTGTTCAAGCAGAAACACAACTCTGGTTGGTTCACAGTGCCAGGGCACATGCTATTAAAATGGAGACGTCACAAGCCAATTGCTGGGACCAATCCAGGGTCCCAGCAATGGTAGAACAACAAGAGCGGTGAAGAAGTAGACATTTTTTTTTAAATTTGGTGCCATCCGGAAGCTAAGCATGGCTAGTGGACCACCAGCAACTCACAAGACCATGCTCACAGCGGATGCTGGGCCACGAACCATGTTTGGTACATGGACAGGGCCAAAATCAAAATACCTGCATTTCTTTTTATTGGCAAATGGTTTGGGATTTGCCGATTGGCTGCCAGTTTGAGATTCACAATGGCCTCATGCACAGTGGCAATTTAATTTGCTGTTATATCTGCCCTGGACCCAGAAATTTGCTTGGGACACATCTCTGTTGATGCTGCTGAACTGCCATTGCTGCGACCCCATATTTGATCCCAACAATGACAACTGGAGTCATTGTGTTCTATGTGAGAGGTGGGAAGCGGCAGCATATCATAACAGTGTATATTACTACTGATGTTTACCCTACTTTGCATTGTAAATTATTTAAAAAAAAAAAAAAATAATGGAATATTTTCAAGTTAAAAAACCCATACTGTTTTAAGTGTTCAAGGCAACCAAAAAAAAAAAAAAAAACAAGTTAAAAACATTTGCAAGAAAAGTAAAATATGTTTTTCCTTCATTGTGTTGTGCTGGTTCGTGTATGTAGAGAATCATGTTAAACATCTTGTCTGTATGAACATAGACTTCCATCAAAGTGTTAAGCTTCCTGCCTCCAACTGTCCAGTTCTAATTTCAAGGTCCACTTAATTCTGCATGAGGTAATTACAACTACACCCAGAAGCCTCTTCTCTCCAGAGTTAAGCATATGGCGAAGGACTGAGACCTACTGGTGTCCATTATGTAAGCAGCACGGCTGCCAAGACAATTAAAAATGCACAGGCTTCTTTCCCAACACATACAGTGATTGACAGTTTTACGATTTGGACAGTCACTGTGTCTGCCAACAGCTTCTTCTGTACTGGGGCCCACATGGCACAGTGAGAAAACACGTCCATCTCCAGCATTAAATTCTCTTACTGACCTGAGGACTGTGCCACAGGCTCAGCAGGAGAACGGCATCTAATTTACAGCTCCATCCAATGGATCCCTCAGTGCCAGCCTCTGGCAGAGATGGATGATGGTCAGTCCCTTAAGCTTATAAATTATGCAAAAGCAATAAATGCACTCAAGAAGCAGTTCTGTATTTCCCTAGCTCTGGATTCAGGTACATTTGTAAAAAGACAAACAGCTTTCTATGTACATCCAAATGCACAATTTTTAAGTGACAGTCATGATATAAATTAGTGTTTGTTTTTTTAAACATTCTATTTACCAGTGATGTTATAAATACAAGCATCTTTTTAAATACATGTAATTATTATCAATGCTTTATTATCATTATGGTACTTGTGTATTATCATGGCGCCCATCGCATCGCATCGCATACCACTAATTAAGGTATGCAATGGCATGCGATGGGACCCAATTTGAGCCTTTCCCCAGGCTGAGTATACAATTTTAATATCGCATCGCATGCCATTATAATGGCATGCGATGCGATGCGACGCGATCATGCCCGATTTGGGCTTATTCCCATGCTAAATGCCCCCCCCCAGACCCGATTTTTAATTGTACACCCACCCTGATGGGTAATGACTATGTTAAATCCCCCCCCCCCCCATTGTTAACGCCACCCCACTATCAACGCCAACCTGAAGCGTGGCGAGCACAGCGAGCCCGTGAGGGGCGGCGGTACGCATCCTCCGACCTTTTCATACCCCCACTATCCACGCCGGCTTGGAGTCGATTTTATATAGTGTGGTGAGCTCAGCGAGCCACCGAGACCGAAGCATGGCGAGCAGACACGGAATACATTTGAAGTCATCCGCGTCCGCTCGACACGCTATATAAAATCAACTCCACGCCGACGTGGATAGTGAGGGTATGAAAAGGTCAGAGGACGCGTACCGCCGCCCCTTGCGGGCTCGCTGTGCTCCCACGCTTCGGGTTGGCATTGATAGTGGAGTGGCGATAACAATGGGGGGGCATTTAACATAGTCATTACCCATCAGGGTGGGTGTACAATCAAAAATCGGGTCTGGGGGGCATTTAACATCGGAATCAGGCATCTGGGTGCCTGTACAATTAAAAATCGGGTCCAATTGCGTCGCATCGCTTGCGATGCGCCGTGATTTTTTGGTTGTACAATGCCCTACGATGGAAAATGTGGGCGCCGCGATAATACACAAGTACCATCATTATTTCCATAGACTACATTATAATACATAGAAATAAATAAGCTACTGTTGTTTTTGGAATTACCATAGTATAAACTCTCAGTGCTAGAAAATAAACCTAAACCGCCTCCTGATTTGCATTTCCTTTCCCTGTTTTTATACTGTGCTGTGACAAAATTGCACTGTGCACAGGCAAAAAACTGAATTAATAGAGGAAACACAAAAAGTAATAAATTAGGTGCATAATGAGAGACAAGTAGTTGCTTTTATGAATGGATTCATACTATAATAAAATAAAAAGAAATGCCTGCTGGCAGTGTAGTGTCTAATCAGTTTCTGTATTATAAAATAAATTGGGAAGCAAAAGATATATTTAGTAAAGTTAGCATATTAAAAATTCAACAAAAACATCATGGCAGATATGTACACCACTTGTTTACAAGCCTTACTAAAATGGATTGCCTCTTTTTTTTATTTAAGTTCTGAGAGGTCTACGAAGGGAGATGCAAGTGGCTACTGCACGGTTGCATGGCGAAATGCGTCTCAATGGCCAGCCTAACCTGATACTGTTATATGTTTTTTGTTCTATGTAAATATTAATTTATTTCTATTCTGATTATCATTAGAAAGTTGCCTGCTGTTCATTTTGACTAGTTAAGAGCAATTTTACATAATCTGGAATGGCAATTCAATTAGTTTTATCTGGTGCACTGATTGTGCTGGACAAATCTATTAAATTAAACCAAGGTTAACGTGTAGAGATCCAATGATTCTACATAAATTGTAGCATCTCATCTGTGCAGAATTCTCTATTTCCTTTTTTATATTTTTTTATTTATTTATCTTTGTTAGAGACTAAGTAAATGTGTGGGGTCATTCTACAAATACATGACCATTTCTGATATGAAGCCCATCAGTTCAAAGCCTAGCAGTTGGAAATCAATGGGATTTTCAATAGCAGTTCTAGGCTGTAGCAGCCAGGGCGGATGGCACTATGGGCGGGATGTATTAAAATACATCGCCGCCCTTCGCGCCCCCCCCGCCGCGATGCCGCCGCATATGTACTAACATATGCGGCTGGCATCGCGATGCGGTGACGGAGCCCCCCCGCGATACCTGTACTGTGGTCTGCGGGGGGTCTCCGTCACCTCCCAGCCGGCTTCTGCAGTTTTCACGCCGGGGACAGCTAAGCAAGCTGTCCCCGGCGCTTCCTCCTCCCCCTGCAGCCGGAAGGACGTCCGGCTGCGTTGCTAGGGGGAGGAAGGGCTTACCTTCCGGGGTCCAGGAGGACCTGCAAGAAGGTAAGCCCAAGGGAGGGGGGAAAGGGGGGGTCGGCGAGGCGGCGGGGTTGCGGCGACGTGGCGGGCGGCGAAAAGAAGCCCATAGGCTTCTATAGGGTATCGCCACCCAAAGGTGGCGATACCCTGCCCTGCGGTGACGTGGCGAACGGGTTTTAGTACATAGGAAAATGCGGTAAAACGGGGGTTTTACCGCATTTTCCCTTTAGTACATCTCGCCCTATAACAGGAGAACAGAAGGAATGTGGTACCCTGTAGCACAGCATCAACCATTTCCTGGTGCTTTAAGACCATAGTTAGGACATGCTTGAAGAACGACAAGTGCCAGCATGCCATGGAAGACATGGTACCTGTAATTCACCTGTAAAGAAATTGCACTCATGGCAACACATATCACACATATGTTTAACAAAGTATGTTTATTAGAGAAACCTCCCCCACATACCCTCATACCTATCTTTGGGGGTTATTCAGCAAATAGACAAAACCAGGTGGACTGCAGTTGGAGCAGATGCAACATGTACAGAGAGAGTTAGATTTGAGTGGGGTGTGTTGAAACTGAAATCTAAATTGCAGTGTGAGAATAAAGCAGAATGTGTTTACCCTGCACAGAAACAAAATAAATCCACCAAATCTAACTCTCTCATGTTACATTTGCCCCACATGGAGTGCAACATGGTTTTGCATATTTGCTAAATAATGTGCTTTGCGTTCAAGTCTGAATAACCCCCTTTATTAATAAATCCATGGTATCTTGGCAAAAAATACCAATGTTGGTGCTAGGACAGGCTATCTCTTGTGGGGTTCCCGCATAAATGACAGTTCCCTAAAAGTTATTGCCATATGGATATATTAGTATGTTCTGATTCATCAGAATATGGTTCTTCCCATGTTCTGACCAGTCAAACATATGTCATGAAACAGGCTAATTTTGGTGACATTGCAGTTCCACTACCATGTCCTGCTACAGCAAAGCTGCACATTAGATGATGTGTACCCAACCCGACATCGCTGCCGATGGGACCCGTCATGAGACATATGTATACATACTTGCTGATGGCGGTTCCAATGGATAGGGAGCTACATGACATGCTGTATTTTTCAGCATATCAGTACTAGTGAAATACTCCTGCTGCAGAGCTGATGGTGGTTGACAATGGCAATCCGCAAAGCATGCATATCATGTGTACACACTAGATGATGTACCGAAATATGTCACTCCGATTCATGGGATTGTGCATCATATCGTCTAGTACAGTGGTTCTCAAGCCTGGCCCCATAGGGATTGGAAGGATGGAATGATATATGTTGTAGGTGCAAAAAATGTTTGTAAAACTATCTGTATTTATGAAGTTTTTCAAAGCAGATAGCAACAAGTAGAATATGCTCCACAAATGGGATTATACACATACACACACAAACCTGTACACACAGTATAGTAAATGTCTTAAGAGTAGTTACAAATCCACTAATAAAACTTTTCTATACATTTTTAGAATATGAAAATATTGGTATATATTCACTTTATTTTAAATATAGTATTTAGACCTATTTTTGATTTCATATTTTATTATTTTTACATTATTATGGATTGGATTTATTAAAGAGACAAAATAGTATGCAATGTCTAGAAATACAAAACTTTAAAGTTTTTGGTATTGAGTTTAAATATGGGATAGTGACATTGAACCAGGTTATTTGGCAGTGTTCTCCTTAGGCGGTATTCATAAAAGCTGGCATTCTCCGCCATGACACAACATACTGTATGCTTTTTGTGGACAAAGCATTTGCTGTTGGTTGGAAAAATCTGGTCTCACTTTAATTGATCCATCCCAGCCAGTCCTAGATCATGTTACACATACTTTAGGTTAGGAAGACCTTGGCATTGAACAAGCTGAAAATGGAGGACCTTACATACTGGAATAACATTTCAATATGCTCAGTTGTAACTTAATGAGCAAAAAGAAGCAATCAACAACTATGCCATGGAAGCATTCCAGCATGATGACATCATTAGCTATGGCATGCACAAAGGGGCTCCTGCTGACTGTTTGTATCATTGGGAGAGATGATTTTGTTGCTGAAGTATAAAGTATGCTTTCACTTTATTTAATAAATTATTCAAATCCTTAAACTGGTTGAATATATACACTTCAGTGTATACAGACATTGTCATTGTGTCAATGTGAAAAAGCAGGTACAGTATCCATTAGATAAAATAACACTTCCTTTATGCTTGTTTGGCTTCATGAACAACAAAAAGTCATCAACAACGATGTCATGGTCGTGGATCATTCCTGTCTGCTGGATTAGGTTTACTGACATCCTGGGCACTGGCAACTCATTTGGGACTTATGTTGGCTACTCGTGAGATTCCAGCAGATGCTGATCACAGGCTTGTGTGTAAGGAATGATAAATATGCAGTAGTCATAAACATGACCAACTTGCGTCTATTGTACATGAATAAGGGGGGTATTCAATCACCGACGAGCATCTCCCGTCGGGGAGAGATGGCTGCCGGGCCCTAATGAATGCTGTCTTCCTCAACAGTGGATCTTGCAGAATGAGTCCGACTTAACATGCAGTCGGGCTCATTCTGCTGAGAACGGCTGGGAATTGTCGAGCTCCCAGCCGCAGCTCGATGATTCCTGGCAGCAGTAATTATGGTGTATGTGAAATGTTACATGATATAATGTGGAAAAGAACCAATAATGGACATAGCTGAGCAGAACAAAAATGACAGGTTGAATTTAATGTGGAACATTTAAGAACACATTAGATTGGAGAGATGTAAAATTTTGCAGCAATCGGCTGTCAGCCTCAAAAGGGGTGACACCAATGTGCCACCACTGAAGACAGCCTCTTCTCTCTATAGCAACCAGCATCTCTTGGGAAAATGAGGCCCTGTGAGGCCACACCCTATTCAATTAGGCCCCACCCCCTTTGGTGGGGGTGCCTATGCAGAGTACCCATTGGGTGTCTTCAATGTTATGCTAAACAATCATCTACTATTTTAATTAAAAAAAATATAGTATATCTAGCCAATAATGGGGAAATAAATACACATGCCATGTGTGTATAATAAATTACTTTTTCATATAAACATATTGTACTTTATTGACATACCATTCAGGTTTGCATTATACAAAGATTGGGAATTTCATTACTCTGAAACTTACATGACCCACAAATCCCTGGCTGCAGCAAATGGGCAATTTGTTTCAGTATGGAATTCATTGAGACAATTATACTATACAAAATAGTCAGTGTTTTGATTTCTGCAGATTCGGTTGGGCGATAAAACACCAAGAATAGCTGTTTTCCCTTCCACCATTTAAAGCCTATGTGGTTAGATAGGAATTTGGTTATTTGACTAAAATAAAACTTGTTACTATAACAGTTTTATTAAATTGTGAGCCCTCAAATGGTGCATTCAAACCTTTTCTGACCAAACTTACTGGAAAAAAGTAGTTTATGTTACACTCCCATATAACAGTACATTAGTATTTTAGAACAAGTCCTGTCAATTCTTCAAGGAATTTGAAATAAAAGACTATTTAGGAGTATATTCAAGAACTATCTACTGATACTTACTTGTAGCATATATTTTACATAGGAATAAGTAAACTGTCCATTATTAAATTAATTAAACTGTTCATCCAACACCACCAGACAGCACATGGTTCAGATAGATGGAATGTACAGTACTATGATGATATTGTGCTGATCAGAACATATTTTCCTAATTATTATGCTGTCAGATAAATCCCTTGGCCTATTTCAGTCATGGACATACATATAGAATATGTAGTGTACACTATGGGGCCAGTGAACACTTGGGGAGATTGAAACAACAGGGTGAGTGAAGTTGTGATTATGTTATCACGGCTCCGTCCCATGTTATACAATGCCCACATTACCAGCATTGTACAGTGGGGACAGGGCTATGATGATATATTTCAGTGCGAATCACGTCATTGTCCTGCCCACTTTTCCTCTGTAAGTGGGAGTGTGGTGGGCATGTGTAAGCAGGTTGTATGAGACTTGAACACTTTTTAGACTGGCTAGGAGTGCCACACATTTTCTGGGAAGCTGTAAGCAAGAATGGCAATGCAATATTGAATATTGACTAATAACAAAGGGAAGTCCTCTTTGTATTAAGGCAGTAGAGGTGAGGCAAATGAAAATCTTTGAGTAATTTACCATTGTGACACAGAGGGTTATTGAGGCCTCTGGGCCAGTGTGATTTCTCTTCACAACTGCAGTTGAAGCTGGCACTGAAATGAATCAGATATCCGTTGGCACTATACCAAATATTTAGCAATTATGTACATCTTCATAGACTATGTGCAATAACAAAGAATATTTGGCTTATGGGTAGACTTATGGATACACAGACTGGACATAGCAATAGCACTGCAGATGCCAGGTTTCTGTACATAACTGCTCGCAACTGATGTCAGATACCTCTCCTTTACCTCATACAAATGGTCCCTTCCTGTCGGTCACTTTGCAAATAAATCCTCATTGCAAGTAGAATCACAGCAGCACGTTCACACGTGCACAAAGCACAGTCTACCGAAAATCACTCAGTAGCGTGGAACATCAGTTTTGCGTCCATTTCTGAATTAGGCCCTATGTTACTGCCATGTTGCTTGTTGAAATCAGGGACTGTATAAGCAGTGCTGAAGATGGTGGGCCAAAATCTGGTAGGGGAGGGCACATCTCCTCCCCCCAATAATTTTTTACAAATAGTAAGTGCGGCTCCACGATGGTGGTAATGCAATGTAAAGAGGCTTAATCAATGATCGCTCTGTAGATCACTAGATCCACCAGCTTGCTTTAGATTTTGTCATCATGAGCAGGGTGAGTCCAGTACATTTGCAGATGGGAATATAAAGGAGCTCATTAATATGGAAGAAAAATATGTGCCTTTCATTGCATTTAGGAATGGTGAAGTGTAGCATATGGGTCCTAAATTTGTTTGATTGCAGTGGTCTTTAGATACATTAAAACCCCTGCCACATCTGTCACCAATCATCAAATGATTTCTCCTGCCTTCGAAATTGACTTTTATTTTCTTCACTTTTATTTTCTGCACTGATGTCCTGTGATGTCAGCTGCCCGCCCCCGGCAGGCATCAGCCCGTCTGTGTTTCCATTGGAACACCCAGCGTTTTCATGTGGATGCCCATAAACATTGGGCGTTCTTATGGTCCAGAACCATTTCCGCTTCCAGCCCTCCCTCCCGCAACAAACGGCCCGGTGATTGTGTAAGTCACTGAAGCCACTCGATGCCGGGGTCTGCAGGCCTCCTGTCATTGAAACAGGCACGAATTTGGCCCATACAATCATTCGATAATTAGGTCCTTATTGTGATTGACATTTTTATTGTTTTATTCTTTTATTGGAACCTAGCACATCTTCACGTGGAATGAATCCAACATATGACAAGTCCATGTTGAAAATATATCGGTAGGGACCAAAATTCCACTGGAGAAACATGTAAATTTTCATGACCAAATATAGAGTAAGGTGTGTCGTGTATTTACCTCAATACACTATATTCTAGTTGTTTAGAGCAATGTAGTGTAAGCAACAGGTATTTAATACTCATTGCATAATACAGTCCAAGGCTACAGGACAATTACTGTCTATGTAAAAGAACATTGCAAAATAATTTGAAATATAGTTTGGGAGTTTAAGTCTATTCTCTCTTATCTCAATATATAATAAAATTATGGCAAATTGTTATCTTGGCAGTTGATTTTCGGTTAATGTCTTTGGTATGGAATTTCTAAAGTGGATGAAGCTCTAAGTACTAAGTATATTAGTTTATAAATTAAAATAATATATATTTTGCAGTTCAGCTCTGAAATGCTATTGAAGACTACAGCTTTTAAATGAAAAGAATTCCTCTTTTAGGCATTAGTGTAATGTAAAATAATATGTATTTATGTTTTGCATCACTAGTAATAATCTTCCTGGTTGTAAAAGCAAATTCCAATGCATTGATTGCATTACGACTGGGATAGTCATGCATAGTTAAAATATTTACATAGATTTATTTGACCATCTTATGTTTATGTTCTAGTATGTAGTTGCTTTGTATAAATTTTAAATTCCCATTTTAATCTCAGCTGTGCAGAGATTTAATACCGGTTGTCTCATCCCTGCATAAAACTGTTTCATTCTTGCGGGATCATACATTTACAATGTAAATCAGCTAATTTTTTTTAAATGATCCTACTATTTTATGTACTAAATTTCTATTACCTAGATTCACATCTTTCAATTCCTTCACTCTATTATGCACACAGTGTGTAACTGACAAACTTAATGGATTTCTCCCTATAATATTTACCAGTTTCCTGAAATGAATATTAAAATCGCTTAGGAGGTTAAATGCTCTGTGTATCTGTTTGACGATGAACCTTCTAAAACATTTTTCTTGACCTACTAATGGACTGTAGCATGTCAGTAAATCAGTATTGCTCAAAATTAATAGAAAGTAACATCAATCACATTTGTCTGGAGCTCTGCACTGTTTTGTGATGCTGTTTTGTTCAAGTTATTGAAATATTAATTTAACCCTTTGGCGTGTATTCACTGCAGCCGCGAGGGTTTTTTTATAGCGAGGTTGGCTTATTTTTTGTGAGCATCCTCGCCATTTGACCCCCTCGTCTGCCGGTTGTCCTATATTTTGTTCCTCTGACGGCGAGGTTCATGGCTAATGCAGTGAGCCGACTGCATATATCCGTGAGCCTCACTGTTTTGACGGCCACGCACGCCGTTTCCACCTCGCTTTTTAGAAATAGTGAGTTGGAAATGGCAAGTGAAGGGGGCCAGTTGAATACTGAGGGCGGGCTATGATGGTAAGCAATAGGCACTGCTCGCCGTCAGAGCTCGCCTGATCGGCATTGAATATACTCCTTTGAGAGCCAAGTGAATTTGTCAAAACAGGTGTCAAAATTGGCAAGCAAACATTTTATTCATCACAATGTCCTCTAATGTTTTCCTTCTATACAAAATATAATTGTTATAACACATTCTAATTTTAATTTATATAGCAAATGTGGGATGGGTGACGCTGGCATTTTTAGTGGATATTTTGAACATGGCTTACAGAGATGTTGGCACTCAAAGGGTTGAAAGCATTATAGTACTGTAGCTTTTAAATGTATGTACATTTCTTTTTTTGTTTACTTTCTAGCTTTTGGGTCTTGAAGGGTTATTTGTAGATAACATTATAATAATATCACTGCAATATACATAACACTGCTTGCATACATTCTTGAAGGGCTCAGTGGAAAAGGTACATGCCACAAAATGGGATTCAGTACTGAATCCCAGCGGTCGGGATCCCGGCGTTCAGAATCCCGACGCCGGAATCCCGACAGCCGAAATCCCGACAAGGGGGGGACGTGGATCGCCCCCCCTTGCGGGCTCGCTGCGCTCGCCACGCAGCGGCCCCGGTGCCTCGCTACGCTCGGCACACTTATTTATTCTCCCTCCAGGGGTGTCGTGGACACCCACGGAGGGAGAATGTGTCGGGATTTCGGCGGTCGGGATTCCGGCGTCGGGATTCTGAATGCCGGGATCCCGACCGCCGGGATTTTAACTGCATCCCCACAAAATGGCATGGCCCCTTTTCTACTAGGTATGTCTTAAAATATAGTACCTGTTCTGTAGATGTGCAGAACTACATAGTTCTGTAGTAAGCAATGATTTGAGTTTTTCATCTGAATCATAGGATTGTTTCATTATTCTGCACCTATTCACCTTGGATACCACACTGGATGGGAACTTCAAATAAAGCGGATTCTACTTTCTAATTGAAGATATGGAAATTCTTAATGGGATCAAAATGTGAATTCTGCAGATAAAACCTATCTCAGGCTCTGGATCGATATGGGTATAATCTTTTTTTGTGCCACAAAGATTAGATTGTGAACAGTTGGCGTACACATTGGCTGTGTGTTTCTTTAGTCCAGTGTTGCAGGCTAAAGTGGACAAACTCAAATTTTTTTACATTTGATAGTCTGCTTGGCTGCAATTTAGCTTTTCGATGATTACTTTTGAATAGTTTTTACAGGTTTTCAATTAGTGTGCAGTATTTTTACAGCATACTGAAAAACAACTATCATGAGTATCTGCTTTCCTCCATGTAGGCAATGCATCTGGTGGTCAAAACTAACTTTGTAAAATTGAATGGCTTATTTAGGATACATTTAATACTAATGGTTATCTTTTTTTAGGTGTCCCATTTTCCTTCAATCTTCTGTTTTATAGTTGTCCCTTGTGTCTGTCTTTTATCAAATATCAAATAAATTGCCTGGCTTATTACCAGGGTTAGCTAGTAAGGGTCTCTAAAAATTGAGTTCTCTAATAATCTATTTCTAGAAACAACCATCCTTCAATTAGAGTTTGTAGTAGTTGAATATATTACATTTTTGACTAGCAAGCGATGAAACCTAGTAAGCACTGAAATTACATATATATAACTTCACAAATTCCACCGGCAACTCAAATTGAACTCAAATTGAAGGATAATTTCTCTAAACAACCCAATACCAGTATGTCAGCTCAGGTATTTAAAAAGAAAAGTACATTCGATCCCCCTAGCACCAATGCCTCCATAGCCACCTTCATGAGATTGGTGAGGCGTGATCTCATACTTTTCATGAATAAACAAAAAATTTCCTTTTCCAATGTCACTGCTGAAGAAAAAGAGGTGATTAAGACTCTAAATGCCAATAAACAAATAATTATACGTGCAGCTGATAAAGGTGGAGGAGTGGTGGTCATGAACATGAGTGACTACGTCACAGAGGTTAATCATCAGTTAGCCGACACACAGTGTTATAAAGCCCTTCGGTATGACCCCACCCCTTATTATGCAAAAGAGCTTGATGGCATTTTATCATTGGGTGTGACTAATGGATGGATAGATGACACCACCTGTGGTTTTTTAACACAACTATATCCAGTCACCCCATTGACCTACATGCTACCAAAAATAAACAAGACCCTCCATAGACCACCAGGGAGACCTATCCTCAAGAAATTCATTGTGCCAGAATCTGTCTCAATATGGCAATTTTTATCTACAGGCTGTAGTTATGGAGATTAATATAATTCTTAAAGATACAACAGACTTTTTGGTCCGCATTGATAAAATCGGTATAGTACCATCTGATTGTCTGCTAGAAACTTGTGACATTACTAGTTTGTACACAAACATCAGTCATGAAGCAGGGATAGATGCAATTAAATGCATCATTACTGAGAATCCAGCATACAAGGGTCCTCCGGTCTAATTTTTTTTGTTGTTGATTAATTTTATTCTACACAAGAATTATTTTTTGTTTGATAATTCAATTTTTTGCAGTTATAGGGAACGGCTCTAATATGGCCCTGGCCTATGCCAACCTGTTCATGCATGATTATGAAACTTCTTACATTTTGCATAATAGACCATATTCTAAGTTTATTTCATCATACGTTAGATTTATTGATGACATTTTTTTTCTGTGGACCGGAGGCCCAGAAAAACTGGATCTCTTTATTAAACACTTGAATGGATTACCCGGCACCATCAGGTTCTCACACGCTAGTAGTCCCATTAATGTGAGTTTCTTAGATGTTGATGTTAGGATCAACCAGAATACCTTGGGCACTTCTATTTATAGAAAACCAACGGACACTAACTCGATTCTTCGGGCTGAAAGGTTTCATCCACCCACTCTCAAGAAAGGGATGCCATATTCTCAGCTATTGAGGGTGGTGAGGATAATGTCAAATGTTGCTGAATTACCTTCAGCTTTACAGACTATGGGTAATGACTCTATTGCCCGAAGCTTTGACAAAAATGAGGTCAAGGAAGTCATTGACTGATGTCTCCAACTGGATAGAGATGCCTTACTGACACAGCCTAAACGGGATAGGACAATCCAGAGGATGATTTTTCCCACCACGTTCTCAATTGCATCTACCAAGCTTAGAGAAGTGGTGCTTGAGCACTGGCACATATTAGAGTCTGACCCGGTAATGGGCACTTTTTGTGGAGAGAGGCCTTTATTTGTCTATAAACGGAGCAGCAACTTCAAAGATCAGATCACTATTTCCGACATTAGCCTGGCACCTAGCAGAGGAATGTGGTTAGGAGGCAAGAATGGCTCGTTTAGATGTAGTGGTTGCGTCAACTGCCAGTATATGATCACAGGTGACACGTTCTCTAATCCCAAGACTGGTGCGAAAATCAAACTTAAACATCACATGAATTGCGACAGCAAATTCGTTGTGTATGTGATCGTTTGCCCATGCCAATATCTATATGTGGGGAAAACAATCCGGATGCTTAAGGAGCGAGTAGGGATGCATCGCTCATCTATTAAGAAGGCCATGTTAATTCGAGATCAGACAACCCCACCTGTAGCAAGGCACTTTTTTGAAGTTGGCCATACCATCAGACTTATGCCGTTATACCATATCAAATCGCTGAAGAGAGGAGGTGACCGTCACCTCTCTTTATTGCAAAGAGAGAGCGAGTTCATTTATAACTTGAACTCTTTAACGTCTAATGGGCTTAATTAAAAGCTCAATATGAATGTATTTTTATGAGTGGGACTACTAGTGTGTGTGTGTGTATGTTAACCAGAGGCTGATTTGGTTTTCATATATTATATTATCCATGATTATGTATTGATGTTGTGTTATGTAATTTTCTTATATTCTGCTACATTAAGTGTTTTTTTCTCTATGCTACATGTTGAATGAAATTTCCCCTGATGGGGACTATGTATATATTAGACTAAGATATCATGGTATCACTTGGTGTTGGTTCCCCTATGAGTCCACTGGTGGTGGCCATTATCTGTGACAAACAGTTAATCCTCCCGTTTTTGCAGTATTGATCCCACGATTGGCTCGTTGAGTTCATGATAAGTAGGCACTATGGTTCATTGATTTTATGTCATTATGCCAGTACTGGAGCCGGAGTCATGGCCGTGCATTCCACGGCCAGACTCTGTGCGGTCCAGTGGTCGAAAGTGACGCGAAGCCCGCTGACCTGGCTGGGGGGACGATGCTGAGCGCACTATTAGTGTGTGACACGCCGGATCAAAGCATGAAGTCGCGTTGACAGCGTCTCTTCATATCTTTATGTGTTTTTGATATTTCTTGGAAGTTATGTGCCTTATGTTAGTCAGCGGTGGACCCGGACCGGAAGCGGAAGTGCATGTCACGGGCGCTTCTTGCGTTCCAGTGTCCCACTGCTTCCGTGAACATGAGCGCAGGTGAGATCTGACAGGTGAGGTATGTTTGTTTGATTTTGGTGCCACCAGGGCCTCTATTTATCTCATACCCTTGACAAAGGTGGTAGCACCACCGAAACAGGCTGTCGGGTACCTTGCTGGAAGTTGGTGATGGCTGTCCTAACAACACTATTTCTGCAGTGATAGACAAGTGATAAGTAACCTGTACCTTCCTCTAAATCCTTCTAATATGTTGCCATGTGCATTGGATACTTTTTTTTGCTGTTTTTCTATAAATAAGCTTTTTTGCTAACTGGTGTGCGGACCACTTTCTGCCTATTGTAGATACAAGATATATATAGATATATATATATATGAAAAAAAGGGTGAGATGGGCGCCTCTAGTGTAGTATTTTTGAACCAATTTGTCTCCCTTCACCACATGAAGACAGACCAACACCCCAATCTTAAAGGTGTACCGTATGGGGTGGTATTCCACCACTGCTTTATGCGTGTCTTATAAAGAATAATCCCAGCGGCTAATCGGCAACATTCGAGGAATTTCCAAAGCCTCCCTCCTTGATCCACTCCTCAGTATGAATTAATTCAAACATCCCGGGACCGCTGTGCTCTGCCCCCAACTCTGCCCAGAGTCTGACGTTGGATGAGGTTTCCGGTGAAGGAGAATCTCCTTCACCGGAAACCTCATCCGACGTCAGACTCTGGGCAGAGTTGGGGCAGAGCAAAGATGATTAGCCGCTGGGATTATTCTTTATAACACGCGCATAAAGCAGTGGTGGAATACCACCCCATACGGTGCACCTTTAAGATTGGGGTGTTGGTTTGTCTTCATGTGGTGAAAGGAGACAAATTGGTTAAAAAATACTACACTAGAGGCGCCCATCTCACCTTTTTTTCAGATTCTCCACACATAGGGTTCACGAGAACAGGAACCCATAGGAGAGGTGCTGCCACCCTAAAGGAAAGAGGGGAGTGTATTTAAGATCCTACACAGGACGGTGTAAGAACCCTTAAGATCCAGAGAGTGGGGAATTACCAGCGCTAGTACCACCTTTTATATCTATCTATCTATCACTATCAGGTCACTGGCGTTCACATCGTTAACAGATACTACACCTTGTTTAATCTGACTATTTGTTGGAATTGGATTCTACACACACCTGAGGGGAACCATTGTCTGTCATTACACCCTGAGTGTCGACATACAGACGTATTCCCTGTCATCAGCTGGCTCCCATAACTCTTGTACCTACTGTTATGGACACTAAGGTGAATTAATACTCCCACCGATACTAATCTTCAACCTCAGTTCCATTCAAAGAACACGATTTCATACCAAAATAAAGACTATCTTCATTTAAGAAACCGCCATCCATTATAAGGGACAGGTGTGTTCAGCTTCCACATCAATCCTGTTGATTCTTTACTTTTTGTGCATGTACTAAACCCCTGATGAAGTCTTTTTCAAGACGAAACGCGTCGGGTTATTGAAACTGCATTCTAGAGATGAAATCCTGATGTGATCATTTGATTTTTAATAAAAATATTTTATACTGTATTCTGTGTTTTTTGCACTGTTCATATCATTAAGGTGGTTGGTAAACCTCTGGCGCTCTCCACTCTCTTTTCTTTTCTCTTTGTTGCATTACATCTCCCACTAACAGGGGAGATTTGTGAAGTAGCTGCCATACCAAATTGGGCGCTCCTTTGGGTCACTCTTTGCCTATCTATCTATCTATCTATATATGTATAAAGAAACCAGGCAGTACCTAAATAACCGCGCCCTAGTGATGACCAGCAGCAACTCTGAGAGTCCCCTGTTAGCCGGGACTCAAGACAGATAGATATACAAAAGAGGAACAGAGTGCGCTATAGGTGAAGGTACACAACTTTTCCTCAGTTTATAAAATTTATTCAATAAAAGCCTACACCTCGGCTCATAAAAAATACACAATATACATAGTCATTGGATGAAGAAACAATTGACATAGTGTATAATATTCCAATACAACAGCAGGCCCAACGCGTTTCGTCAACTACATGACTTCATCAGGGGCATTCGATGACTTGATTGACACAGATACAGTTGCACTTCTTGCAGTGTCTCAAAATGATTGGGTACAAGAATTTTTTTTGTAGGTAAGTATATATCACCAGATAACAGCGCTCTTGTTAAAACTGGCCCATATAAATATACAGTGTGTGTCCCAACTACACTGAGTACACCCACTCAGTGGCAGACGTCAACATCAAGGTTAGATAGTGCTGTGTGACCAGGAAGTAACCTCTAGTGTATCTGAATAGCAGAAACACTAGAGGTTACTTCCTGGTCACACAGCACTATCTAACCTTGATGTTGACGTCTGCCACTGAGTGGGTGTACTCAGTGTAGTTGTGACACACACTGTATATTTATATGGGCCAGTTTTAACAAGAGCGCTGTTATCTGGTGATATATACTTACCTACAAAAAAATTTCTTGTACCCAATCATTTTGAGACACTGCAAGAAGTGCAACTGTATCTGTGTCAATCAAGTCATCGAATGCCCCTGATGAAGTCACGTAGTTGACGAAACGCGTTGGGACTGCTGTTGTATTGGAATATTATACACTATGTCAATTGTTTCTTCATCCAATGACTATGTATATTGAGTATTTTTTATGAGCCGAGGTGTAGGCTTTTATTGAATAAATTATATAAACTGAGGAAAAGTTGTGTACCTTCACCTATAGCGCACTCTGTTCCTCTTTTGTATATATATATATATATATATATATATATATATATATATATATATATATATATATATATATATATATGGTTAAACAGTCTTATGCAGTGCAGATGTCACCAGCCTCTACACCTGCTATCCTCATGAGGCAGGTGTAGAGGCTGTAAGCACTCTTACAACTGACAATCCACATTACAAAGGTCCACTGATACATCTATTTTTGCAATTACTCCACCTAATACTAAGCAGAAATTATTCATGACAGTAGGCACTACCTGCAAATAGCAGGATGTACAATGGGATCAGCAGTGGCCCCGTCATATGCAAATGCATTCATGTATTCCATAGAGCAACAGCATTTTTACATTAATGATCAATTGAACCCCAACATTTTACAATATTTGAGATTTATTGATGATTTATTTATCATGTGGGACAACACAGAAGAGAGCCTACAACAGATCCTTGATTAACACAATAGCACTGACAGTGTAATAAAAATGACAAATAACATCAGTAAAAATAGTATACACTTTCTGGACATTAACCCCTTCCTGACACAGCATGTTTTTGCCTTCCTGACAGAGCCCTTTTTTTCAAATCTGACATGTATCACTTAAGTGGGGATAACTTTTTTTGCTTTTACTTATCCCAGTGATTTTGAGATATTTTTCTCGTGACACATTGTACTTCAAATTAGTGGTAAATTTGGGTCGATACAGTCTGTGTTTTTTGTGAAAAATACCAAAATGTCGTAAAAAAATGGAAAATTAAGCAATTTGCAAAATGTTAAATTTTCTGCTTGTGAGACAAATAATCATACCACTCAAAATAGTTAATAACTAACATAGACCATATGTCTACTTTATGTTTCCATCATTATTTCAACTTCCTTTTAATTTTTTTGGACACTAGGAGGCTTACAATATGAATAGCAAATTCTCAAATTTTCAAGAAAATTTCAAACACTGATTTTTTTAGGGACCAGTTCAGTTCTGATGTGACTTTGAGGGACTTGTATGTGAGACACCCCCATAAATGATGCCATTTCAAAAACTGCACCCCTCACAGTATTCAAAACAGCATTTTGGAAGTTTGTTAACCCTTTAGGTGTTTCACAGGAATTAAAACAAAGTGTAGGTGAAATTTCAAAATTTCATTTTTTTTGCAGATTTGCAATTTTAATACATTTTTCTAAGGAACACCGTAGATTTTACTAGAGAAATGTGACTAAAAATTGATTCCCCCAATTCTTTTGTTTTCATAAATATCCTATATGTGGCCCTAGTGTGCACGTTGACCAAACTACAGGCTTCATAATAGAAGGAGCACCTACTTGATTTTGGAGCCTCCTTTTTATGAGATTATATTTTAGGCACCATGTAGGTTTCTAGGCACCATAAGATGCTAAAATTTAGGAACCCCCCCACAAGTGGCCCCATTTTGCAAACTACACCCCTCAGGGAATTCATCTAGGGGTATAGTGTACATTTCAAACCCCCAGGGGTTTCACCAATTTTGATACAACTGGGCTGTGCAAATGAAAAATTACATTTTTTACACAAAAATGCAGTTCTGGCTCAAAATTTTTCATTTTCACAAGGAATGAAGGAGACAAAGCACCCCAAAATCTGTGTCCCAATTTCTCCCGAGTACGGCAATGCCTCACATGTGACCAAAAAATACCATTTGGGTGCATGGCAGGACTCAGAAGGGAAGGAGTGATTTTTGGATTTTGCAGCTCAGATTCTGGTGGAATGTTGGTGGGTGCTATGTCGTATTAGCAAGACCCCCGAAGCACCAATACAGTGGAACCCCCCCACAAGTGACCCCATTTTGCAAACTACACCCCTCAGAGAATTCATCTAGGGGTATAGTGTACATTTCAAACCCCCAGGGGTTTCACCAATTTTGATACAACTGGGCTGTGCAAATGAAAAATTACATTTTTTACACAAAAATGCAGTTCTGGCTCACAATTTTTCATTTTCACAAGGAATGAAGGAGACAAAGCACCCCAAAATCTGTGCCCCAATTTCTCCCGAGTACGGCAATGCCTCATATGTGACCAAAAAATACCAGTTGGGTGCATGGCAGGACTCAGAAGGGAAGGAGTGATTTTTGGATTTTGCAGCTCAGATTCTGGTGGAATGTTGGTGGGTGCTATGTCGCATTAGCAAGACCCCCAAAGCACCAATACAGTGGAAACCCCCACAAGTGACCCCATTTTGCAAACTACACCCCTTAGGGAATTCATCTAGGGGTATAGTGTACATTTCAAACCCCCAGGGGTTTCACCAATTTTGATACAACTGGGCTGTGCAAATGAAAAATTACATTTTTTACACAAAAATGCAGTTCTGGCTCAAAATTTTTCATTTTCACAAGGAATGAAGGAGACAAAGCACCCCAAAATCTGTGCCCCAATTTCTCCCGAGTACGGCAATGCCTCATATGTGACCAAAAAATACCAGTTGGGTGCATGGCAGGACTCAGAAGGGAAGGAGTGATTTTTGGATTTTGCAGCTCAGATTCTGGTGGAATGTTGGTGGGTGCTATGTCGCATTAGCAAGACCCCCAAAGCACCAATACAGTGGAACCCCCCCACAAGTGACCCCATTTTGCAAACTACACCCCTCAGGGAATTCATCTAGGGGTATAGTGTACATTTCAAACCCCCAGGGGTTTCACCAATTGTGGTACAACTGGGCAGTGAAAATGAAAAATTAAATTTTTTACACAAAAATGCAGTTCTGGCTCAAAATTTTTCATTTTCACAAGGAATGAAGGAGACAAAGCACCCCAAAATCTGTGCCCCAATTTCTCCCGAGTACGGCAATGCCTCACATGTGACCAAAAAATACCATTTGGGTGCATGGCAGGACTCAGAAGGGAAGGAGTGATTTTTGGATTTTGCAGCTCAGATTCTGGTGGAATGCTGGTGGGTGCTATGTCGCATTAGCAAGACCCCCCAAGCACCAATACAGTGGAACCCCCCCACAAGTGACCCCATTTTGCAAACTACACCCCTCAGGGAATTCATCTAGGGGTATAGTGTACATTTCATACCCCCAGGGGTTTCACCAATTTTGATACAACTGGGCTGTGCAAATGAAAAATTACATTTTTTACACAAAAATGCAGTTCTGGCTCAAAATTTTTCATTTTCACAAGGAATGAAGGAGAAAAAGCACCCCAAAATCTGTGCCCCAATTTCTCCCGAGTACGGCAATGCCTCACATGTGACCAAAAAATACCAGTTGGGTGCATGGCAGGACTCAGAAGGGAAGGAGTGATTTTTGGATTTTGCGGCTCAGATTCTGGTGGAATGAATGGTTGGTGCTATGTGGCATTAGCAAGACCCCCGAAGCACGGTGAAATTATGAACCTAATAATCCATAGATGTGTGGTATATTTTAAAACACTCCTTTATACATAGGCCGGGTTTGTCGGGGCAAGTGTCACACTGGAAAATAGTTTGCTTTCTTATTCCCTTTTTATAGCAAACTTTGCACCTTTTTTGTGTCCTGCCCTTTTTTCCAGTGGAGGGGATTTCATCAGGAAAATGCTGCCCTGGTACAATACGGGGGCCAGTACTAGAAGTACTGGGGCCCTCTGCCTGCTGGTTCCCAAATATTAGGCCCTTTATGACTTCCTCTTGAAAGTGCATAAATGTCCCCCTCTGGCCGGTAGAACGGAATAGCACGTAAGCGTTATACAGTGCCATCTGGATGATATACACGGCCAGCTTCTTGTACCAGATTTTTGTTTTCCGCAGGGCACTGTACGGCTTCAGTACCTGATCTGAAAGATCCACTCCGCCCATGTACCTATTGTAATCCAGGATACAATTAGGTTTTGAGGTGTGGGTACTGGTACCTCGTACAGGGACGGAGGTGGTACTGTCTCCGTGAATTGTTGTCAGTATAAGGACATCCCTCTTGTCCTTATATTTGACCAACAACATATTTTTGGTGCATATTCCCCTGCTTTCACCCCTTCTCATTACTTGGGCAATGTGCGTTTTTGGGAGGCCTCTTTGGTTCTTGCGCACAGTACCACAAGCTGCTGTACCTCTTGAACCAAGGGCCTTAAACAGGGGGATGCTAGTGTAAAAGTTATCCACATAGAGGTGATAACCTTTATCCAGGAAGGGGTGCACTAAATCCCAGACAATTTTTCCACTAACACCTACGAGGGAGGCGGGGCATTCTGGCGGTTCAATTCTTGAATCCTTCCCTTCATATACCCTAAACATGTGGGTGTACCCTGAGGTGCTTTCACACAGCTTATACATTTTTATGCCATACCTTGCCCTCTTACTGGGAAGGTACTGGCGGAATTTAACCCTTCCTTTAAAATGTATAAGGGACTCGTCAATACAAATAAATTTTTCAGGGATGTACATCTCTGCAAATTTGGCACTGAAATGATCAATGACCGGCCTGACTTTGAATAGCCGGTCAAAGGTGGGATCATCTCTGGGTGGGCACTGTGCATTATCGTTGTAATGCAAAAATTTAAGGATCATCTCAAAACGAGCCCGAGTCATGGCCATACGGTAAAATGGGGTGCTGTACAGAACATCTGTACTCCAATATTGCCTAATTTCTGGCTTTTTTACTATGCCCATATGAAACACCAGACCCCAAAACGTCATCATCTCTACTGCATCTACAGGGGTCCACCTAGCAAATGATGACGTGGGGTTTTGAGCAATAAACTGCTGGGCATATAAATTAGTTTGGTCCACCATTAAATTTATAAAATCATCAGAGAAAAATAATTTGAAAAAGTCAATTTCTCTGAGACCTGTGGAATCAAATTGGATTCCTGGCATGGCCAAAAAACTCAGGAACCTGGGGCTCAAAATTGTCTGGTGGTGGGGTCCATACGAGATCAATTATTGGGGGGGGGTCTCAGCTGCTCTACGGGGGCGTCTTTGAGGGGGTCCCTCATCACCAGAGGAGGAAGAGGAGCTTAAGACGAATCCTTCAAATTCCCCGCTTGCCTCACTGGCTGTGTCAGAGTCAGAGGCAAGCATGGCATATGCCTCCTCCGCTGAATACATTCTTCTGGATGACTGGGATGACATTTGGGATGACATTTGGGATGACATTTGGGATGCCATTTTTATTTTTGTGTTACTGGTAGTGAAATGTTTCAACACGTGTATAGTGTAGGGGGGGGTACAAACTTTATTTCAACCCGGGGGGGTATGTAGTGTGTAGTGTGTATGTAGTGCAGAAAAAAAAATACTTTATACAGGAATTTGATCCCAATAAAAAAAAAAAAAAAATTGAAGGGGTTAAAAAAAAAAAAATTGAAGGGGTTAAAAAAAAAAAAAAAAAAGGTCCTGCGCCAAAAATTGAGCACAGATGTTGGTCAGTAACGTCCGTCACTGAACAGCGCTCAAAGGCAACAGGAATTTGATCAAAAAAAAAAAAAATCGATCAACCCTGTGCCGAAAAAGCTGATCAGTGATGTACGTCACTGATCAGTGCACAGTGGCCACAGGACACCCACAAAATCACAGTGTGTGTAAAAAAAAAATTAAAAAAAGACCCCACAGCACCCTCAAAAAAAAAAAAAGGTGATCAGTGATGCGACACTGATTACCAGTGAGGGGCAGCAGGTGCACAACCTTTGGTGCAACTGACAGTGCAACTGGCAGCAACTGACAGGTATATATATAAAAAAAAAACCTCTGCACCCCCAAAAAGTTGCTGATCACCTCAGATATAGTGATCAGCACAAAAGGCGGGGGCAGCAGACACAAAATATAGCACTCTCTATCACTCTCTGTCACTATCTCTCTCTATCTCTCACTATCTATCACTCTATGACACTGCAGCAGCAGCACTGACAGTTATATATATATATATATATATATATGAAAAATAACCCCTGCACCCCCAAAAAGTTGCTGGGGGTGCACAAAAGGGGGGCAGCAGACACAAAATATAGCAGTCTCTATCACTCTCTGTCACTATCTCTCTATATCTCTCTATCTCTCACTATCTATCACTCTATGACACTGCAGCAGCAGCACTGACAGGTATATATATATATAAAAAAAAACCTGCGCCCCCAAAAAGTTGCTGATCAGTTAATTTATACTGATCAGCACAAAAGGGGGGGCAGCAGTCAGTTATATAAAAAATATATAGCACAATCTGTCACTATCTCTCTATCTCTCTCTATCTCTCTCTATCTCTCTCTATCTCTCTATCTCTAACTCTATCACACTGCAGCAGCACAAAATATAGCACTCTCTGTCACTAGCCCTCTCTATCTCTCTCTATCTCTCTCTCTCTATCTCTCTATCTATAACTCGATGATACTGCAGCAGCACAACACAGCACAGGAAGTCACAAGAAGTAGCAAGATCCAGGCAGTGATCAGGTAAGTATTTTGCAAGGTTCAGGTCAGTATACTGCGGCAGCTAGGCACGGTGACCGCACTGCACGCAATTCCAGACCGGAATGGCGTCTGCAGTGCAGTCACCGTTAGTTTAAACCCCCCTCTATGGCTGTGATTGGTTCGTCGGTCCGACGAACCAATCACGGCCTTTGGGGGCGGGCGGGGTGAGGTGGGGTGACACCAGTGTCACCCTTACACCCCGCGGTGATTGGTGCTGTACTTTACAGCACCAATCACCTCCGATCCCTGTGTCACCGGCGAACGTTATTCGCCGGTGACACAGAAAACGCTGTGAATGGCTGTTCACACTGAACAGCCAATCACAGCGATCGCCGACGGGGGGGCGGCATCGCAGCCCCCCCTGGGCATGCAGGGACATGTCTGCTGTCAGGGACAGCAGACATGTTTAAACTGTCACCGCGTCTATAGACGCGGTGGCAGTTAAATGGCATGACGTACATTTATGCCATGTGTCGGGAAGTACTTCCCGACCATGACGTAAATGTACATCAAATGTCGGGAAGGGGTTAACATCAAGATCCATGAAACAGGCTTTGTCACTTCATTTTATACCAAACAAACAGATAGAAACATGATCCTAAGACATGCAAGCTTCCACCCAATAGCTTGTAAGAGGGGACTCCCTTATTTTCAATACCTTAGGGTCAAACGTATAACCTCTGACCCTGGTGAATTGGATCAGGCATTGGACAAGATGGAAGAGAAATTCCTTCAGCGTGGATATAATACAACAGATTTGAATTTAGCAAAACAAAAAGCAAAAGCCAGTCCTAGGTTAGACACATTGTCCTATAGCAAGAACAAAAAAACTAGTACAGTCAATACCACTGGTAGTAAGATTGTTCCATGGGTCAATCAATATACACCAGAGAATCCAGCTATCACCAAGTCAGCAAAAAACTGGTGGGATATATAGATAAAGATTTTTGCCGATGAGTACTGGGTGATAACCTGAATCAATGATTTGACTCCTATATCTCCAGTGTCTGATTGCAACCATGACCCTGGCCCATTTTCGTTTTCCTCTACAGCATATCGCCATTCAGCATTTATTGTCCCGCTTGGCGATCAGCAAAAAGGGGGCGTGTCTCCATAAATGGCTATGGATTATCAAGATTCAGCCATGATCACGACAATTCACAGCCATGATAGACAAAATAAGCCTGACAGTGCTCAAAGTCGGGCCCATTCTATCAATGTGCCTCTTCAATGCTGTCAGGCAAGACAGTATTGAAAAGCGCCCAGCCCTATTTCCGCCTGTTGGAAATAGTGGCGGGGATTGAATACCCCCCTAAAAATCAACTAATGACACAGCAACATAATTCACAACCAAATATATACATTATACCAGTATATAACAAAGGAAAAAGACACACAGGTGACATAAATCGATAATGCCCCAAAATGTGCATTAGTAAAAGTTAAAAGAAAATAGAAATCTACAGTAAATATTAAAATCAAGTCCTGCTAAGAAAAAAGACACAGAAGAGAGTTTGACCCCTTTAAGAAGTGATTGATACGTATAGATGGTTCTTCACTATTTGCCTGATTCAGATCTGTACGCAAACCCACTGGTCTACATACAAAGCCGATGTATGAGCATGTGCATGTGTGGAATGGTTCTGTAAAATTGCTTGTAGCTTCTCCTTACCCACAGCTTATCAGTAACTTGGGGGTTAATTGGGGATCGCAACCGGGTTCATTTTTTCGAATGGGGATGTGTCGCACCCATTCAGGCCCAGGGCCTGAATCATTAGTTGCAGACTTCCTGGATCTGGCTGACAGGATCTGAGGATAGTTGGAGTAAGCATTGGCTTATGCAGACTAACCATGGTCTGCTGCCATCATGAGTCACAACTAATGGCCACGAAGGGGACATGCTGTGGCTGTTTCGGGGGTGGTGGCATTCAGGATTTCAGAAAATGTGGCTGAGGATCACGCAGATGATCCAATGCTGCATCTTTGGACACGGCACCATATCAGAGAAGCTGGCAGAATTATCCTCCTGTGGCATTACTATAGTATTGCACAGTGGCTGTGTACAAATTCACAATAAGCTGCATCTCTGAATCAGGCCCTACAGTTGTTATAGCTGAAGAAATAGTGTCTCCTAATAAGGGTATGGTCCTCAATGTGTTTTGTAGCGTCCTTTTGCATTGGGATGAAGTCCAGCAGTTAGAAATAGAACAAAATGATGGCTGCACCCTCCTGGTGATTGGAAGACTATGAACTGCTGTGTGTTAGATAAGCGTCATTGGATTATATCTTTTGTACTGGAATTTTTTTTTTTTATGTTTCATTAAATGATTTAATTGTGTTACACTCATGAGAAAATACCTACAGTACAAGGGAGAATTCCTAAAGATGTTTCAGATGGTGAAACAGCATTGGAGTATAATACCATATGGTTAATGAGAGGAAGGTCTCACCTCCAGAAATGAAGTGGTTTTAAACATCACATATATCACCTTTGCTAATTAGGGTGTTATCATCTGGTGATGGGATTTACTGTAAATATACTATACAATGAGGTGCTGTTTCCCACTTTTTCTACAAAACCATTAATGGTCATTTGGAGATCAACGTCAATATAAGGTATTGTGTGAATGACTATATACTTTGACTACGGTTTCTACAGCTTATTGCATCTGTAAGAGAGTGTTAGAATGACTGTATTCTTGGACTACAGCTCATTGCATTTTTAATGCGGTCATAATTTACAAGGCCAAACCAACCTGGTTTAAAATTCTGGCGTCTCGCATACTATTATATTTAAGGTTTATCACATAATGGGCCAGATGTATTAAGCCTTAAGTGATATAGTGGAGTGTGTCAAAGTACCAGCAAATCAGCTCGTACCTGTCATTTCTCAAACACATCCTGTAACATGGCAGTAGCTGATTGGATAGTACTTTAACTCTCTTTAGCATTATCCCCCTTATAACTTGTTAAAGCTTAATACATTTGTTCAATTGTCTAATTAAAGCCGTATCTCAACTTTTTGTTTATACACAGTTTACACACACATAAATAGAATACTGCAAGAAAATGGATTTGGACAAAAATCCTCCTAATACCAAGTTTTTTCACAAAGTACAAGGTGAGCTTTTAAGTAGTTACAAATCTCTAGCTTTCTGACTGCAATGCCACAGGCATTGGGTTTGAATCCCAGGTAGATCAGCATCTTGAAACATAATAAAGGACAGTGCAACTAAACAACAAAGGTCCCGAATGTTGTATACATTAGGTATTGTAAGTATTAATAACAGAAGGGGTGAGAGAAGGAGACTGGGAAAACAGAAGATGCCAGGCCTCTAAGAGGAGGGAAGATATAAGCAAAAACAATTGAAACAGATAACTAACAAATGCCACCAACAATGATCCCTATCCTGCAGCATATGTATGTGTGTGTGTGTGTGCCTGAAAGACTAGTTTCCAGCAGCTACTGTATATGGAGCAACACTTGATTTGCTCCATTGGGTGCCATCTAGTGGCTGCCAGGGCACAAAACCCTTGGTGAGGAGCAGTGTTAGCCTTTTAAAATTTTATCAATAAAATAACAGTTAATATTATTTATTTATTTATTTATTTATTGAATTTTGTGTAATGAATACTGGGGGTTGTGCTAGACATCACTTTTCTGGATTGTATCACACATGACACACGTCCTATCTATCCCCATGTTATTACCTGCATATCTCCCAACATGACCCTCTCCAGGTGGTACACAATGCTCTATTCCTGGATTTTCCCTTAATTTATAATTGATATCACCTGTGTTAAAACACCTTCTTATCAATTAACCTGTTTAAAACAGGTAATGGTAATCATATATTAAGAGGGATGTCCAGAAAAAGAGCATTGTGTCTCTCCAGGAGAGGGTCATGTTGGGAAGTATGTACCTATGCAATCCAAAACATAGAATTGTTGTATGTGCCTGCAATAAAAATGAAACATCGTTGGAAAGTACATTATGGGTTAACCTAAAATAAGACAATTTTTCTTCTTTAGTTTTCCAATACACAAAAATCACCCTGAGCCCTTTCCCTTTCTTGTCTGTCTGTGAAGCCAATTGCTTTGATTGCAGTGATATCAGCATACTGAAATGACTTGCCCTTGCTTGTGAGGCAAATGGAACATGCTAATAGAACTCATCGCATTACCCGATACACAAGTGCCATAGCTCATTAACTTAAGATAAAAGGATATCATTGCAGACGGCAAGCAGAATTGACTTTCTGAGGCCTGACTTGATGATGATTTAATCAACTGCTCTCTTTCACTTCTCATCCAAGTGCCTGTCTGTTTCACAGGTGCCTTTAAATGAGACACTCTGAAAGTGAGCGAGCAGTAAGAAATTGCTGTCATTACTTTTCAAGAAAGAAGGTATGCAAATATTCGACAGAAAGATTGTGTTCATAATTGGCCCGCTAAAATACAACGATCATGCTTGACAGGTGAGGGCAAGTCATTTGTATGTCCTTAGAGTGAAGCAACCATTTGTATTTATGAATGCTGAACTAAATAAGTAATAAAATCGTTTTCTTGGCAAACAGCAGGCTTTAGAACCATGAACTGATTGTTTTAGGACCATAAAAAAGCACAATGCTCAAAAATGAAGTCGATGAGAGAATGTACTAAGCTACACAATTTTTGGAAAAATCACGAAGCGTGACTTTTGCTGAGTCCAAGGTGTGCCAAATTGTGCCAATTGTGCCAATGGCACAATAAAACCAAGATGTATGTGGACACATCTGTAGAAAGCAAAAATGTAATTTACATGTAATTATAATCCTAAAGTGATAAGGGAATAATGTAACTAGAGGAATGAGAGTTAAGCTGTGTACACATGCTTAGATTTTTCCCTGTTTTCGATTAGTTTTAGCTTATCAAATCGAAATTGCATTTTTAAGATGCTTTCGATCTGCATTCGATTCGATGCGTGCTCCCATTTTCTCTATAATCGGAAAAAAAATTAGACTGTGCAGGCATAAAATATCGTATTTGATCCAGTAAATCGACTGTGTACACTCTGCCTTGAATGTAATACCCCTTTTACACTAAGGAATAACCCAGGTTGGACCCAGGTCGGACCCAGGTCAACGTTGGTGTAAAAGGGGTCAACCCAGGTCCAGTACGAATTCTATATCAAAAGCAAAAGTACAGATCTAATGATAAATTGAATGGAAAGATGTAATGCCAAATCTAATAGAAAATCGAATCAAACATCGAATCTTAAGCAAATCAAAGTGTGTACACACACGATAAAGAAAACATTCTCATGATATACTGAAGCCCGGTGATTGTTTTTTTGCAGGACAAACTATTACTAATATATCATTTATTTTTTTGTTATTGCGGTTTAATGAATAATTTATACTCCATACTCATTGGAACATATGATGTCAACATTGTCAAAAAAACTGTTGGCATTTTGGTGTCGACATTATGAAAGTCGATATTGTCAACTTTGGTCTAAATACACATTCCACCTATTACTTTTGACCAAAACCACTTGTCATCTTCATAAGAACTACTACTCTCTCCTAAACTGTACCTTCTGTAGTTACCTGCCCTGAGCTTGCCACTTTCCTATAACACTCACTTTAGCCGTAAATGAGCCAAGCCTAAACCATGGCACACCAAGCACATCGGCTACCTGTCAAAGTCTGATCTTACTTCTGAGTTTCACTGAAGGCGATAACGCACCAGCCAATCAACTCCCAACTGTCATCTTTCAAACACAGTTGATTGGCTGGTGCGTTATCTCCGTCCACTTTATATCCACTATATTTCCAGTTTATCTCTTCGCCAGGCTTAATACATCTGCCGCATTGTGTGAAGGAGTGTCACTACATCCAGTTATGGTAGATGCAAGCTGGAATTGTTGGCAGTTGGAATAGTCAACTGACTAGAGCCAGGTGTAGTAGAATATTCTGGACCCAGTATTATCTACCAAAACACACTGGGGGCAGATGTATGAAGCAGTGATGATAAGGGAAAAGTGAGCCAAAAGAGAAGTGGCCCATGGCAACCAATCAGCAGTGAAGTAACATCTATAATTTGCATAATATAAAATTAAACAAAGCAGCTGATAGGTTGCCATGGGCCACTTCTCCTCTGGCACAATTCTACTCCCTTATCACTGCTTCATGCATCTACCCCAATGTAACAAATAGCATTGCGTCTATTTATATTTAGGTATATATTTAAAATTGCTGAATTTGTCAATATCAGTAACATAAATGCAAATGTGTAATTGTATTGTTTTCAGTTACCAGTAAGTAAAAATAAGCTATAATGCTTATGACTTTACATTAAGCGTAGATTGCAGTCATAAGAGAACTCCGTCACTTTGGAGCACTAATGTTTTCATGTCTCCAAAAATGCATATGGGGGTAATCATAGATAACGTGCAGCTGCTAGCACAGAGAACGTCTCTCCAGACTACAAGGGTGAATAAAAGAGACTCTTCTCAAAATGAAAGAGAATTCTAGACTTAATCATTTCTTTGAAAAGCCAACAGAACAATGGTTTGCTTAGCTGGCATCTACACAAAGAAGCCATCTGTGCCAATAAAAACGAAACTATCTAATCATTCACCTCTGTATGTATAACCTTCCAAGTGTAATCAGGGACCCGGGTTTAAAGTGCCGCAGAAAAGCAGAACAAGATGGTAAACGTGACTTACATCTCATTAATGTCTGCCATGTTACATTTAATGTTATTGTATATACAGTAGAATGCTTTTTTTATTGTTTTCTATCAATTTGAATACCCATTTGAACTACAGAATTGTACTACAGCTCAGTCCTACAATGGGTGTTATGTTTGTTTGTTTGTTTTAGCTAATTTATTAGATTATTTGAAAACTGTTACATTTAATTACCAGACCTGTATAATCTGAATGGATTTCTGAATTTAATCAACAAAGGGTTCTAGATTAAACTAAAAGACAAAAATAGAGAACCGCATGTATGTATCAAAAATAACATCAGTTTTTTTTTGTAAGAAATGATGTTGTTACCTAAGGAATTGGTGAAGAAACATAGGCAAGGAGGGGGGCGAGGTTAGATTTATGAAGCAGTGGATTTTTCAAGCTGACATCTCTTGGTGGGTTTGAAATCTAAATTTAGATCCTTTGAGGTCAAACCTGCCTCTATGTAAATATCCCCTAAGCCTCAGTATTAAAGATTATTTAATTAAAGCAACGATTCCATTAAAAAATGCATGCTTTCATTTAACATTAATCACTGAGGCATGCTAAAAGTAACAGCTTGGTCATTTCATTTTCTCCTGGTTTCTTTAGACTGATTGATACTGTATACTGTATCTCTTTTTTTAGCATGACAAAATAGAGCATGTTATATAATGAACAGAAAGACACATCCCTCTCCACTGTTTTCATTGTGACAACCTCCGCCTCCTTTTTCCTCATCTGGCTTAATATGGATATTCTGGCAATTTGAGTGACTGTATCTAGAATCAGACTGTCTCTCCGGAGTATTGGTGGGATCTGCTGCCATTTCATGTATGCTGGAACAATGTTTGGAGGCACCCAGCTCACTGCACCAGCTCCCACACATACCATCAGGATCGCAGACAGCTAATGACCAGCAGCGGCTGCTGTCCTTGGGCTGCAGCGCCATCCACATAGTGTACGGATTGTTACTTTATATTAGTTCCATTGATGGATCTACCGTGTCTAGATAAACACTCAATACTGTAGGTTGACGTGGTCAAAAGGTTGACATGAAAAATAGGAACACATGGACTTTTTCATAAATTACAATCCATGTAGACTACAATTGAGAATAATAAAGTGTCCCGAATGCAACAAGGCCCCAGTAGCAAAGCATGGTGAGCAAAGCGAGCCATGCAAGGATACATGTTGCATTTAATTGGAGGTCCAGTTGTCAACATTGACACAAGAAAACTGTAAAAAAAACTTATGTTAACCTTTTCATATGTCTACTTTTTTCAAGTCACATTTGTGACCATGTCAACCTTTTTCATGTAGAAAATGTGACCTATTGCATGTCTACCTTTTGGTGTTGACCTACTGACTGTCCATCTAGACACGGTCTATCTAATAATCTACACCCATTACCTTCTTATACAATAGTTTTATTAACGTTTCACCTGTGTTATCAAAGCACCGACTCTCTCTTACCTGTGCATGAGCAACAATGTAACACTATTCCATTCTTCTGATAGCTTTCTCTAACAAAAGGTTTATGGAATACTTGTCAACTTTAGACTATTCACTATGGAACAGTTCTGGGGCGGAGATTAAGCTGATGACGGATTAAGGCGATGGAAGGGCAGATGTCTTCTTGGCTCTGTTAAGAACACTAGGATGATTCAATTCTCTGAGAATTGCATCATGCCCCCCCCCCCCCTCTTCCTTTTCAATCGGATGCAGGAGTGTGACTTACTATTTGGAGAATCCATACTGCTCCCACAAAGCTGGGAGTCCCCCAGAAGTTTTTGAAGAGTAAGTATGTATATTTTATTGGGGCATATGTAATAGGACCTTTGTTTACTGGAGGTGTAGGATGCTGGCTGAGTGTGAATGGGTTTTTCAAGCACCAATCATGTATGAGGAAAAACCTGGTTGGTTCTGCCTCGTAAATAATTACCACTTTAACAAACTTCTGAGATCAGAATGCATCCTGCACCTCCAAAAAACGGTGACCCTATTACATATGCCCCATGGTGTACACTTAAGTATGATTTACCAACATCAAACATAAGAAATAAAATGAAAGCGCATGCATTAAGCAAAGTATTAAGTAAATTATATTGATAACATTGACATACTGTAAATTGATAAAAACAACTTATCTGCAGAAACACAGGATCATAATAGTAATTCCCCTATTTAGCTTTCTTTTGATGCCAGTAAAGATTGACAACAATTTACGGTTACAAGGGAGTGACTTGTTAAAGAATTTTATAGTATTGCAGAATTCAGACAAGTTTATTTGCATGCATGATTTTTATCATATATCGAGTCAAAATACTGTACTTTAACATTCAGCTATTTAAACAGACAATAATCATATGCCTGGGTAAAGCTGACACCAAGACAATGTTCACAGAGAAATTACAGTTTCCAGAGCCTTATCTTAGATCCCAGTGAAGCACCCATCTTAGGTTTTCTTAGGTTACGTTGGACTATGATAACATACAGTAATTACTACAATTACAGATTTGCTGTGGTAAGGGGAGTCTTTGCCTACACCTTGCTCCTTGCCTAATCCTGAAATGATATGTTGTAACCCCCACCCCCTTCAGTGGCCCTCCTCTGGCCACCCCTATATTGCTGCACATTTGAGAGCAGAGCTGCAGTGATCAGAAACACTTTTGGACAGTTCAATCTCAATCATGATAAAAAGACAGAGGCCTCAATTAGAGACTGTAAGGCAGAAATCAGGGTTGTTCGAGGAATGACTTCTGAGTCTTACCACTGCAATGCAATATGCCGCCCAGTGTTGACAGATTCCCAGGATTTCAACTACATTGTATTAGATGTTCAATCTAAATTATATTTGTGCTCCTGTGTGTTTATGTTTATGCTCAATTTATCAAAATCTCTGGAATTTGATATCTTCCATACATAGCTTTTTTTTCTATTATCACATTTTTTGTCAACCCAGCTACATGTACAAAAGGTGTAATCTAAACATTTGTATTATTTGATTATGCCATGTGTGTTTCTACTCTACCCGTGACTGATTTCATGCCTGCAAAGTCACGATCACACTTCTATGTAATGTAAAGAATACATTTTTCTTAGATTCCAACTTAGCCGTTACTACACTAATTAAATCCATGAAATCACCCTTCAGTATAACTCTGTAACATACAGACATGCTCTTAGCATAGCTATAGATGATTTTCTGTTTAATAGAAAAAAATCAGCTAATTGCTCATGAGGTCACCAATTCATCCCAAAGTCTCCATAGAGGTCATTATCATAGGAAAAGTGTGTGTACAAGCTGAGGATTTGCAGAGCCATCCAACTACATATGAGCAGCCCAGTTGTTTACCAGTGAAGATACAGACTTCCACTGTGGCACTTGAACACATCCTCAAGATGGCTCTGCACATGCTCAGTAGTAGCCATGGTGGCCACCTTGGTACAGGGAATGAGGAGGATTAGCAAATTGGAGCAGCAAACACACTTTATTTTCAACAATTATGGAAATGGGTGTTGTGTTGATAGTCCTTTAGTCATATATCCACATTATACCAACACAATTCTAATGCTACTCAGAACATTTTTACTGTGCAGGTCATCTTATAACATTAAACATGCTAGTAAGCAATATGTTTAATGTTTTAAGACCCATGTGAATAAAATGCTTTACGTAGCATTAGGACTCTATTGGGATACTTGTACCAGCATTGTCATGTCAATATAGTCACAGTCAACATAGCGATTGTAGACATGGTGAATACACACAAATGCACCTTATTGCATTTTACGTATACTGTAGTTACAGTTTGGAACATTTTTGGAGCAAATGGCAGTGCACTTATTTGTATGACTGGCCTTCTGTTTGTGGAAGAGACACGACAAAGAAAGCACTCATTGACAGAGAAATGTTTATAGAAGTCTGATGCAAGATAGCTAAATGGAGTGGGATCCTACACTAGAATGAATGAGTGATGAAAAATCACTGTCACATATAGGAGGAGATTCAATTACGGGTGAAGACATCCGCCAGGCCGAATCAGTGTGACTACAACCGCACTTTCCAGCAGCCCAAACGTGCACAAAACTGCTTGCTGCTCCATGGGGTAGCACGCATCTTTGTACAGTATGTATTTGGAATTTGGCCAATCAGGCAAGGAATGGGAGATGCAGTAGGACAGAGGAGGACAGAGGAGTAAAATAATTCCAGGTGCATGCATTATTTTTTTATTATTATCATTATTATTAATTATTATTATCATACAGAGGGCGGAATGTATTAATATACATCGCCGCCCCTCGCCATGATGCTACCACATATGTACTAACATATGCGGCTAGCATTGGGGTGCGGTGACTGAGACCCCCGCGATACCTGTAATGTGGTGTGTGGGGGTTTCCATCACATTCCAGCAGCTGTCAGTGTCCCCGGCGTCTCCTCCTCCCCCCTGCAGCCGGATGTCCTCCCGGCTGTGACACCTGTTGGGGAGGAGGAGATCGATGGAGGACGGGGGGGGGGGGTGTCGCGTGGACGGCGGGCAGCGGGCGGCAATAGAAGCCCATAGGGTGGCGATACCCTGCCCGACGGAGCAGACGAGTAATGGTACATAGGAAAATGTGGTAAAACCCCAGTTTTACCGCATTTTCCCTTTAGTACATCCTACCCACAAAGCTAAATTTGTTCAAACAATCCCACAAATTTGTATTACTATATGAACTATTATTATGACTCAAAACCATACCTGCCAACATACTGTACATGTTTTGTGAATAGGGACTCTTATGCAGCAAATCACCTCTTGCAAGTGCCTCAAAAGAAGAAGTTCAGCCTCAGCAGAGGGGACATTGATTGATGCTGTTGTAAACCCCTAATCCCGTTTTCATTATTATGGAAGCATGCCCAGCACTCTGTGAGCTGCTGACATGCCCCCAACCCCTCTGTCTCCCTTATCCCTCACTACCACCATCAAAGGAGACTGGTACCCGCAGGTGGGATTGCGGGACAGTCCAAAAAAAAAAAAAAAACAGGACTGGACCTCCAAAATTCAGGACAGTTGGAGATAAGCTCAAAACTCGAACTGCAGTACATTATACATATGCCAATGCATGAACAAATTAGATCAATCTGATCAATGATCAATCTAAATTTTTGCATTTTTCCTAATTTTTTATCTTTGTTAATTCAATTTATTCTAAATATAAACGTCACAAACCATTGATAATTTAGCAACTGTGTCTTACTTATGTTGTTTTCATAATACTTGCAGACTATGCAGATATTCCTTTTTTTGTGGTCTGTTTATTTAAAACACAGCTACTATTTAAAATGCAGCTACTAACATCCATTGTATATACAGACTAACTACAGTATGCATCACACACAGAAAGACCAAGGGCAATGTACCAGTCATAGATGCTATGTGTGCCACTTGAGCTTGTGCCTCTCGGGATGGTGTGAACCAGTGCTGCCATTTCCACAGTCAAAATGTAAACAGTGCCAATTTGATGTACTGCCATCAAGGACTTTCTAAGAGCTGAACACCCTGATGGTTTTCATATGCAAAAATCTCATTGTAAAATGAGTTTCCTCTCCCCCTGCCTCTGCTTCCATCTGCTGCTGGACTGAGGCACAGCCGGCTGCCTGCCTGTCACAGCATGTATTAAAATTAGCTAGGGAGGAGGTACTCAGTTGTGCTAATTACATTTTAATCATTGGAAATGTGTTGGCAAATCAAGCCTTGATTGCCATCTCCGAGTCTGCCTCTTCCAGCAGAGTGAAGGGGCTGTCTGCATTAGCTAAGGCCCGCTGAGCTTTCTCCTTTCACAGAAGATAGAATATGGTGCATGCTGGCTCACCACAGAGACTGCTTTGGCACATTATTAAAAAGCCACAAGGCTTGTTGCAAATCAGCACTGTGTGAGATCTGCTCATTCTCAAATCCCCAGGTATCAGAAGCCACTTGGAACTTTTAACTATATATTTAGTACGCTGGTTTAACTTGTGGGCTCGTAGCATTTCGCATACAATATAAATGAATCAGCTTTTGAGGACATTGGGAGGGAAGTGGGAGGAAACATTTGTTAACGCAATTAATACGAGTCAAACTCTCCTAATACACTGCATGACTGAAAGCTTTTAGCAACAGGTGGGAGTTTAATATTTTATGATAATGCTTAAAATTATTGTTGTAACATAATAGACTGCCGTAATTAGCAGGGAGATAGCAAACACATTTCCATTTCAGGTTGAGATTAACACGCCTTGGGCTTTTCCTCTGAGATTTCACAATATTTATCTTTTTTTTTGTCAGACATGCAAAAAGAATGATAGATGAAATTAACATATGCCCGCAAACAAAGCAGATGCTGGCGCACATCAGGATTTATGTGAATTAAGTATTTGATATACCTGAAAATGAACCTTTGCTTTGGGGGAGTCTTCATTTGAACAGTATACAGTATATAGCAGATATTGGGCACATTTCTGAAATCTAGTACACAATAGGCTGTACTGTAAAACCCGCAGCAAGCAATTACACATTTGATTAATCTTTCTGAAGATAGCGTTAGCTGGAATTGCCTATGGGAGAAAGCATTACTGGAGATACATCTGCTTACGCCTCCCTCGCTCCTATGTGATACATTTCTATGTGCGGTGTCAATGGTGTGCATGTACAGAATGTACTATGCTGCAGAACCGTGAGGTATAGTGATAGCTATCACTATAACTGTGCTGTAACATCTTCAATGGGATTTAGGATAAATAATCTCAGTGTCACACTGGGGTCATGCAGAGCCCATCGGGGAATGCTGTGGTAAAGGTCCTTGTTAAGGGGAAAAGGTAAAAACCAGAATCAAACTGGACCCTTGGCGGTGCCTATCCGGGGTTGTCCTGTGCGGTGGGGGTGCCTGTGACACCTGTCACCAGAGAGATGAGGAGGGAGAGATTATGGCCTCCCTGTATGGTCCAAGGCTGAAGTAAAAATCATAACTGTCCAGGAAGTAGATGATGGGGGGGGGAGCATTCTCTCTTTCCTCATCTTCCCGATGACAGGTGTCACAGTCACACACAATACAGAACCATGGCCCAGGACAGGCACCCCCTGGGCGGACACTACAAGCTCCAGAATGGCACAACTGGATGAACGGAGGCTGTCCGATACGGCATACATCTCTAAATCAGGCCCTGTATATGAACGTCTTTGGTAAGTGTTAATACCATTGGCTTAGTGATGTTTAAAAAAAAACATGTAGTTAATTGGGAATGTATGTGATTGGTTCCTTCCAACCCACACATGGTAATGACATGTTATTACACTAGGGGAGGCTGAGATGTAATCCCATGAACATATATTGACATTTGAAATGAAATCCCCTTGAAATATGTGAGCATCTGATTTACTATTACAGGTTGAGTATCCCTTATCCACAATGCTCGGGACCAGAAGAATTTTGGATAACGGATTATTCCGTATTTCAGAATAATTTTATATTTTAATGTTGTATCTTAAGGTATCTAGCATTTATTGTACAAACACATCAAACACATGAAATACACACAAATATAGTTTATGTGTGCATAAAACAAGGTTTCAAAACATAGTACACAAACTTTGCTTCATCCCAGATACTGAATTTAAATGCTAAACAATCCTTTTCTTGCACATCATCTTGTCCCTAGTAGTGCTGTTAAAGTAGTGCTTTTAGCATTTTTTTTCCACTTTCTGGAATGTATGGTTTTTGGAATAATTTGGATAACGGATATTCAGATAAGGGATACGCCCAACCTGTATACACAAAACTAAATCTACAGAAACCATTACTATTTTCTGGTAAATGGTAAAAATATCCATGATAGGAGGCTGTTGGGTAACATTTTCTACTGAAGCTAGAGTCTTATGTCTCACATTCTAGGAGTATTTTTATTGTACAGAATGGGAAATTGGGACAATATGGTGTTTTCTTGATAGCATACCAACACAGTGTTCATGACATAAAACATATTCTTCAATTTCTGATTTAAACAGGCCAGTTAGAAGAATCATGACATGTATGAGAATGAGTGGATTTGTTAATCTGGAGAGAATTCCCTGCCTCTCTCCAGGTGATTCAGAAAAATATGCCCACAGCACTTCTATGAATCATAAATCTGTCCAGGTTGGTTCTGACCATGTTGCAGAAGTAATTTAGACTGGCACATCTGATGAAAGAACAGATTTGAAAACAGTAGTGTGCAGAACCCTAGAGGTTTTCTTCTTGGCTAATATTCTATGCACCTTATGGCACTAGCTTATATCTCTGGGAACATTACGAGGAAAAAAATTACATGAGAATTTGAAAAGCTCTGTTTCTAATTAGATAAACTGGCTATATGAATTCTGGCTACAAAGAAATAACAATTGAAAATTTTGTTAAATATCTTGAAATCCATATTTGTTAATGATAAATAAAAATATTTGTTTAAATGGAAATTAATGTGTCTTCCAAGAATAGTGATTGCTGAAGGCAGCATTATATATAAGTGATTACTACAAGCTATAACATAAGCCAAAACTGTAGGCGACCGGTTACTTAAGGGAGGGATAAGATATTGAACATTGTAGTATTCTTACCTAGCGGCAAAAAATGGACATCGATAAGCTAAAACAAAAGTTGATATTTACATATATGCTGGTCCTGCTATAAAATAATATATTATACCTTCCAGATGTTATCTGGGAGCCTTATCGGTTCCCATGACTAAAAAGCAGATCTCATATGAAAGTCTTTAGAAGGCATTCCCAAAAAGTATGCATGTGTTGAATTGCTTTTTTTCTTCTGAAATGGTATTTTAAGGTGTGTATTTACAGTATCTATCTATCTATAAACACAAATATATATATATATATAGATATATATATATAAGTAAGCCAGCTCAAAGCAAATGTTTTGAAAGCTAGTCTGCTACCTTGTGATTGTTTGTGCATGTGTGAAAGAGAAAGACATGTAGTTTCATTCTCTGCTAACAGAATACATACTCCTTCCCTCTATTAGGTGAAGTACCGCCACTGACCACTAGAGGCCACTCTACAGACAAAATTACTCTTTTGTGTGCTACAAGATATCATAACAGAAAGTGAATGCAATTCTTGCAGGGACACATATCTGTTTCAGACTTTCTGTATATGGAGAGAGGCAGCTGTAAAGACAGAGATTGGAGGTAGGAGCAGATAGGGACTGGGGCTGGAGATTGTGGCCTAAAATCTGTCACTGCTCAAAGTGAAAGTACATTTCAGAAACCGTCGTTTTGACGGTGTCACGCTAGAGGTACCTTGTGGATCTGCCTGAGGCCCGGAGTGTAGGGTGTCACAGTCTGGAGGAGACTGAAGAGTAGCAGGTCTGATACAAGTCTTTCTCATAGAAGAAACACCGGAAGATAAGGCCAGCTAGGGAAGCTGCGGAGCAGGGAACCCAGCAGGCCCACTGGGCGACTGGGATAGAGTTCACAGAGAATGAGGATGATTAGTCCAGGAATCTTTACCAGGTGACTGGGCTGGACCATGCAGAAAAAGAAGAGGAAGAAGACTTGTCCGGGAACCTTTACCAGATGACTGGACCAGATTGTGAAGAAGAAGAAGAAGACTTGTCCGGGAACCTTTACCAGATGACTGGACCAGATCATGAAAAAGGAGAGGACGAATCTGGGAACCTTTACCAGATGACTGCCAGCAGGCACGGATGACTGGCAGCGGGTACAGATTGGCAGTGGGTGCTGACGGCTGGCAGCGGGTGCTGATGGCTGGCAGCAGGTGTCGGGTGACTGTCAGCAGGTGTAGAACTGCAGGGAATGTGTGCAGGATGCAAGCGCAGGACTTCAGGTAAACGGTGCTGAACTGTGAATAATGAGTGCAGGATACAAATGCTGGATTCCAGGTAACAGGTGCTGAACTGTGAGTGATGAGTGCAGGAGACAAATGCAGGATTCCAGGTAACAGGTGCTGAACTGTGAGTAATGAGTGCAGGAGACAAATGCAGGATTCCAGGTAACAGGTGCTGAACTGTGAGTAATGAGTGCAGGAGACAAATGCAGGATTCCAGGTAACAGGTGCTGAACTGTGAGTAATGGGAGCAGGAGACAAATGCAGGATTCCAGGTAACAGGTGCTGAACTTGCAGATAACAAATGCAGGACTCAGGTGCAAGATCTCAGGTAGGAAATGCTGGGAAACAGGAACACCAAAGAGCATAAGCTGGAGCACAGGTTGAAGCTTCCTCCCAAGGGATTGACAACAAAGCACTGGTGTCTGTATGCCCCAGGAGACCCGGCTTTTTCCCCCTGGGCAGATTCTGATTGGTGGGGCAGAACTGAGGACCAGCGCTATTGGCCGGCTACAACAAGATGGCAGTGCCCAGGCTGGAGACAAACACTTACTACGGGTTCCCCCGCCGGGAGCGCACACTGGAGACCCCAGGAAGATGGTCGCGGCCGGGAGAACTGGATGCCGTGCTCCCTGCCCTGCACCCGGAGAGACAGCAGGCAGACCCCACCACCGGAGATGAACAGGTGAGCGGCGCGCCCCAACACCAGCCATGACAGACAGGCTTTTAACAATTAATTAATAATTTTAAGGGCCCATCTAAAAAGCACCTCTGAGTATGCACTAGGACAAAATAACATTAAGGCGTAAATGTAATATATCAATATTGATAATTCTCCAGCCCTACATCATTTATATTTCCCTATATTCCCAGTTCACCCTCCTACTTTTCAGAGTCCCATGGCCATCATAAAGTGGAGGGGAGGTACAGATTACCTGGGCCCTGGTTTGCTTGCACATGTATTCTGTTTGTTCTTATATTTTTTGCAGTCTGGGTATGTCCATGCCTCTATAAGCAGGCTGCTTATCCTACAGAACATGGGCAAGGGCATTGCTCCCCCTTGTTCCTCCCTAGCACACTTCCCTGGTACCCCTTCCTCTTGTTCTTCCCTAGCGCACTCCATGTAAGCTATTCCCTTCAGCATCTGGTTGGTCACCCATGTGCTAGGTGCAGGATCACTGGGTACTGAATTGATTCCACCATTTAACCTTGCCATCTCCACCTAGGCACTCTACCTATGTCCAAGTCATCTGTCCTTCTCAATCTGGTGTAATATTAACCCTTTGAGTGCCAACATCTCTGTGAGGGATGTGCAAAATACTGTATCTACTAAAAATCCCAACGTCGCTCACATTTGTTAAGGTAAGCACTAGAGGTCATTATGTTGAATAAAATGTTTTTTTTTGCCAATTTTTACACCTATTTTGACAAATTCACTTGGCACTCAAAGGGATAATGTTAGGTACTTATGCTATTACAAGTCTATGTATATGTGTAATAACATTATTATTGTTGTTATTATTAATATGCTAAATAAAAAATAATGTCATTACCAGGTACATCATATTTTATTGTCTTCATAATGCCAACTTTGCTGTGGCACAAGTGCATGACTATATTATATAATCGAGGTATAGGTAGAAACACTTCAAAAACACAGCTATACGGCTGTACAGCAATATAGATCAGTTTTGCTTAGGTGGCAGTTCATACAGCACAGTATAATAATCCTATTAATAGCAGTAGTACTAAATCATCACTTTGAAAAAGTTTATGAATAAGCTAAAAAATGTCACCTGGTAGTTTAAAATTGAAATTATTATTATGACAGACAACTAAGTGCCGAAAATGATAATAGTATCATAATAATGTGATTCCTATAAATTATGCACCTTTCAGACTGCACATATTAACTGGTATATTGCTGTTTTTTTACTGTTTCAAAATGTGCAGTCTGAAAGGTCCAGAGTGAATTTACCATTTTAAAATAACTGGTATTTTAAAACGGTAAAAAAGCAGGGTCCTACGCGTTTCAGACCTGTTTTTTTTTTGCTGTCTGAACGGGTCTGAAACGGTACCCAGGCAGCATTGAGCACTATTGGTCCCCAGCACAGTGCATATTTAATGAGGCTGCCTCGACTACCTGTGTGGTGAAGCGCCGGAGGAGAGAGGGGGCTCCAGCAGCCACGTTAAGCGGTGTGCGGAGGGAGTAAGGACTCCTGAAGCTCTCCCTGTGCTGTGAATCACTGGGGGAGAGATAGCTCCCGCAGCCACGCTGAGCGGCGTGCGGGGGAAGGAGGGAGTGAGGGCTCCTGAAGCTCTCCCTGTGCTGTGAATCACTGGGGGAGAGATAGCTCCCGCAGCCACGCTGAGCTGCGGGGAGGGAGGGAGTGAGGGCTCCTGAGGCTGTCCCTGTGTGGTGAAGCGCCGGGGGGAGGAGAGAGATTGCCGATCAGTGTTAGAGTGCTTTCAAACCGCAAATCTGCTTATACCTAGTATAATACTGAGTAATATGTGTGGTGTGAAAGGGACATAACCTGCATGGACCCGTTTTAAGTAATGTTTTAAATACCGGGTCTAACCAGGTTTTACGGTGCGAAAGCAGCATTCATTTACTGTTGTCGACAAATAAATAATATTTTTGTTTATACAAATGACAGTGAAATGTAAACTAACGGCATTGAAAATTTAGGCTGCTGTAAACATACAGAAATCATGTGAGATTTCTATTGAATTTCAAGGTATTTTATTATTATTTTTATTATTATTATTATTATTATTATTATTATTCTTTATTTATAAAGCATCACAAAGTTTCTGCAGTACCATACAGGGTATATACAGTACACAGTAATGGTAAAACATGACACACCAGGGGTATGGCAATTGTAAATTGACATATTTATGAAACAAAAAAGAGCAATAAACCAACAAACTAAGTTGGATGTGGAAAAAAGGGTTGTGGGGCCTATTCAGACCAGCTCACACAGCTCCGAATTCCCCTGTCAGATTGTGTTGATGCACATGTGCAGGGTCCAGCTGTGAGTCCCTTCAGCAAACTTCTGTGTTTGCAAGGCACTCACAGCCTGATTGTCTGTCGGTGGGTATGTCGGGGTGGACCCCCAGCATTTCATGGGCCTGTCTACAAAATGGTGGGTGTGCCATAAAAATGCTGGGAGTGCCAGGCAGAATGTAGGTGTTTCTTTGCCTGCTAGGGTGGGCGCAGGATGTTGTAGCCCGCCTTAAAGCTCCAGAAATCCTTGCATCTGCCAAATGACTTCTGGGTTATGCAACAGCTGTGAGTGACAGAGACAGGAGGAGAAATCATTTGATGGTAAGAAACCATCGAATGATTCTCCTGTGAGCAGCGCTTGCGAACGGATGTGTACCCTTACACATCCATTTGTAGTCTTGCACAGGGGCATGGAACGGTGGGTGGGCATGTGTTTGTTGGCGCGAACGGGTGGCGTAAACTTTTTTGCTGGGTTCCAAACAATCACAGCCCGGCGAGTAGTTCCGAATTGGGCCCAGTACCTTAACTGAAAAGTAGAAGTGAATCAATGGGTAGTGAAGTCAACTTGGGACTCATTGAGCTTGAATCCAAAAAGGGAGAGCACAAATATTCAGAATTTATGAAAGAGACTAAAAGCAAGTTTCACTGGAAGCCAGGATAGTTATGAGAAGGTGATTGAGAAAGGAATATAAACTCAAGTCAGTGAATAAGCTAATATGCGTTTTGAACAGTTGAAGAGTAAACTAGGTATAAATGAAGGACAAGGGGCAGAGAAGAGACGATATTTAGACAAATTGATTATAAACTTTGCTGAAAAAGTTTGGTTTAAGTGAACACTTGAGGCTGTTGAGATTGGCAAAAAAGTTTGACTTACCAAGGAATGCATTTCAGAGGATGGGATAGAACAGGACAAACTTTGGAAGCAAGCATGAGAGGAGGTAACCAGGGTGCAGCTGGAAATATGGGGTGACATGAGCATCAGAGAAGATGGAATGAGGTTGACAATGTACTGTGCAGATTGATTGACTGCTGTGGAAATGAGGGTCAAGTGTTTGAACTGGATTATGAGAGGAATGGAGTTGAGGCTGCAGTTGGGGAAGGCAATGATTAGTAGTAAGACTGGAATATTAGATGGGCACCAGTGTTCCTGGTAGTCTCAAGTGGGGGCAGGTGAGTAATGGGGAGGTCAGAGAGTTGGAGGTTATAGAAGTTAAGCAAGGAGGTGATGAATGTGTATATGGTTTTGGAGGCATCAGAAATGAGAAAGGACCTGCTTTAATAATTAACAAAAATGAGATACAGAATGAATGTGCACAAGGCCGGTGCAAGGCATCTAGGTGCCCTAGGCAAACCTACAGGATACCGCCCCCCCCCCCTCCCCCCGCCCCCCAACTTCTCACGTACACAATTGACTTTTAACATTTTTATTAGCTACATTTTTAGATTAACAACATAAATTATAGCATCAATAAATACCATGTAACAGTAACATATCCCGCATATCCCGCTGCGCTGGCTCGTCCATTGGGAGTTACGCCACTGGCGTAGGGGAAGCCGGGTAGCAGCGGGCGCACATAGAAATGTATGGACAGTCAGTGAATAGCTGAGAGCTCTCAATCAGAGAGCTCTCAGCCAATCACTGGCTGTCCATTCATTTCTATGTGCAGGGTCGGTTCATAATTATATTATACTGGGCAGTTGGCACAGAGCAAGTCCCCCACACCAGCAGCTGCCTTCCACAGACAGACAGACATTTAATTTATTATGAATTAACAGCCAGCACGGACTGACTGAGTAGCTGGGGGGTCGGGCGGGTTAGGGGAGGGGGGCGGATGTCGACTCCGCCACCCGCCGGAGATTTAGGTAGCCAAGCATTGTGTCCAGCACACGGGGTGGGGGGCAGTGCATTGAGGCTGACTGGCCGGCGGGGGCTGGGGCGGCCGCCGCCGCCCGCCCACCGCCAAAGTTTACCGCTGGCTGCTGTAGCTGATGAGCGGCGGCGGGCGGCAGCCAGGGATAGGGAGTGGGACTGACTGTCTGTGACTGTCAGCGGCAGCATGGGCAGGCTCCGGCAGGGGGGGGGATCCGAATTAACTTACCTAATAGCTGAGACGCTGCAGCTTCAACTTCAAAGTTCCTCCGAGCTCTTCTCCTCTGCGGTAGGCAGCGTACCTTCCTGCTGCTGCTTTGTTCTTCCTCCTGCGGCTTACTACCGCCCTCCAGTGGCCGGTGCCCTAGGCAAATGCCTAAACTTGCCTAGTGGTGGCGCCGGCCCAGCGTATTAACGGCCGTATATACGGCCGATAATACGAATTAGTGTAGGCAGTCTGCACGGATCAGTCAGATCCGTGCAGGCTGCAAGGTATAAAAAAAAATTGTAAAATAAATACATTTTTTTTTAAATGGCGTGGGGTCCCCCCCACAGCTGTAACCAGCACCAGGCTGAAAGAGCCGGGGCCGGTAATTTAAAATAAGGGAACCCGACAAATAGGGGTTCCTCGATTTTTAACAACCAGCCCCAGGCTCCAGGTCCGGGGCTGGTTCCCAAAATATGGGGGACAAAATGACTAGGGGTCCGCTGTATTTTAAGAACCAGCCCCAGGCCAAACCAGCCAGCAGGGTAATACCACAGCCGGGGGGAGACTTTTTATACAAGTCCCCCCGGCCAAAGCATTAACCCCCCGACCGTTCAGCCTGGCCAGGGGCCCTGGGGGAGTGTGGTGAAGCGCCGGAGGAGAGAGGGGGCTCCAGCAGCCACGTTAAGCGGTGTGCGGAGGGAGTAAGGACTCCTGAAGCTCTCCCTGTGCTGTGAATCACTGGGGGAGAGATAGCTCCCGCAGCCACGCTGAGCGGCGTGCGGGGGAAGGAGGGAGTGAGGGCTCCTGAAGCTCTCCCTGTGCTGTGAATCACTGGGGGAGAGATAGCTCCCGCAGCCACGCTGAGCTGCGGGGAGGGAGGGAGTGAGGGCTCCTGAGGCTGTCCCTGTGTGGTGAAGCGCCGGGGGGAGGAGAGAGATTGCCGATCAGTGTTAGAGTGCTTTCAAACCGCAAATCTGCTTATACCTAGTATAATACTGAGTAATATGTGTGGTGTGAAAGGGACATAACCTGCATGGACCCGTTTTAAGTAATGTTTTAAATACCGGGTCTAACCAGGTTTTACGGTGCGAAAGCAGCATTCATTTACTGTTGTCGACAAATAAATAATATTTTTGTTTATACAAATGACAGTGAAATGTAAACTAACGGCATTGAAAATTTAGGCTGCTGTAAACATACAGAAATCATGTGAGATTTCTATTGAATTTCAAGGTATTTTATTATTATTATTATTATTATTATTATTATTATTATTATTATTATTATTCTTTATTTATAAAGCATCACAAAGTTTCTGCAGTACCATACAGGGTATATACAGTACACAGTAATGGTAAAACATGACACACCAGGGGTATGGCAATTGTAAATTGACATATTTATGAAACAAAAAAGAGCAATAAACCAACAAACTAAGTTGGATGTGGAAAAAAGGGTTGTGGGGCCTATTCAGACCAGCTCACACAGCTCCGAATTCCCCTGTCAGATTGTGTTGATGCACATGTGCAGGGTCCAGCTGTGAGTCCCTTCAGCAAACTTCTGTGTTTGCAAGGCACTCACAGCCTGATTGTCTGTCGGTGGGTATGTCGGGGTGGACCCCCAGCATTTCATGGGCCTGTCTACAAAATGGTGGGTGTGCCATAAAAATGCTGGGAGTGCCAGGCAGAATGTAGGTGTTTCTTTGCCTGCTAGGGTGGGCGCAGGATGTTGTAGCCCGCCTTAAAGCTCCAGAAATCCTTGCATCTGCCAAATGACTTCTGGGTTATGCATCAGCTGTGAGTGACAGAGACAGGAGGAGAAATCATTTGATGGTAAGAAACCATCGAATGATTCTCCTGTGAGCAGCGCTTGCGAACGGATGTGTACCCTTACACATCCATTTGTAGTCTTGCACAGGGGCATGGAACGGTGGGTGGGCATGTGTTTGTTGGCGCGAACGGGTGGCGTAAACTTTTTTGCTGGGTTCCAAACAATCACAGCCCGGCGAGTAGTTCCGAATTGGGCCCAGTACCTTAACTGAAAAGTAGAAGTGAATCAATGGGTAGTGAAGTCAACTTGGGACTCATTGAGCTTGAATCCAAAAAGGGAGAGCACAAATATTCAGAATTTATGAAAGAGACTAAAAGCAAGTTTCACTGGAAGCCAGGATAGTTATGAGAAGGTGATTGAGAAAGGAATATAAACTCAAGTCAGTGAATAAGCTAATATGCGTTTTGAACAGTTGAAGAGTAAACTAGGTATAAATGAAGGACAAGGGGCAGAGAAGAGACGATATTTAGACAAATTGATTATAAACTTTGCTGAAAAAGTTTGGTTTAAGTGAACACTTGAGGCTGTTGAGATTGGCAAAAAAGTTTGACTTACCAAGGAATGCATTTCAGAGGATGGGATAGAACAGGACAAACTTTGGAAGCAAGCATGAGAGGAGGTAACCAGGGTGCAGCTGGAAATATGGGGTGACATGAGCATCAGAGAAGATGGAATGAGGTTGACAATGTACTGTGCAGATTGATTGACTGCTGTGGAAATGAGGGTCACGTGTTTGAACTGGATTATGAGAGGAATGGAGTTGAGGCTGCAGTTGGGGAAGGCAATGATTAGTAGTAAGACTGGAATATTAGATGGGCACCAGTGTTCCTGGTAGTCTCAAGTGGGGGCAGGTGAGTAATGGGGAGGTCAGAGAGTTGGAGGTTATAGAAGTTAAGCAAGGAGGTGATGAATGTGTATATGGTTTTGGAGGCATCAGAAATGAGAAAGGACCTGCTTTGAAAATAACAAAAATGAGATACAGAATGAATGTGCACAAGGCCGGTGCAAGGCATCTAGGTGCCCTAGGCAAACCTACAGGATACCGCCCCCCCCCCTCCCCCCGCCCCCCAACTTCTCACGTACACAATTGACTTTTAACATTTTTATTAGCTACATTTTTAGATTAACAACATAAATTATAGCATCAATAAATACCATGTAACAGTAACATATCCCGCATATCCCGCTGCGCTGGCTCGTCCATTGGGAGTTACGCCACTGGCGTAGGGGAAGCCGGGTAGCAGCGGGCGCACATAGAAATGTATGGACAGTCAGTGAATAGCTGAGAGCTCTCAATCAGAGAGCTCTCAGCCAATCACTGGCTGTCCATTCATTTCTATGTGCAGGGTCGGTTCATAATTATATTATACTGGGCAGTTGGCACAGAGCAAGTCCCCCACACCAGCAGCTGCCTTCCACAGACAGACAGACATTTAATTTATTATGAATTAACAGCCAGCACGGACTGACTGAGTAGCTGGGGGGTCGGGCGGGTTGGGGGAGGGGGGCGGATGTCGACTCCGCCACCCGCCGGAGATTTAGGTAGCCAAGCATTGTGTCCAGCACACGGGGTGGGGGGCAGTGCATTGAGGCTGACTGGCCGGCGGGGGCTGGGGCGGCCGCCGCCGCCCGCCCACCGCCAAAGTTTACCGCTGGCTGCTGTAGCTGATGAGCGGCGGCGGGCGGCAGCCAGGGATAGGGAGTGGGACTGACTGTCTGTGACTGTCAGCGGCAGCATGGGCAGGCTCCGGCAGGGGGGGGGATCCGAATTAACTTACCTAATAGCTGAGACGCTGCAGCTTCAACTTCAAAGTTCCTCCGAGCTCTTCTCCTCTGCGGTAGGCAGCGTACCTTCCTGCTGCTGCTTTGTTCTTCCTCCTGCGGCTTACTACCGCCCTCCAGTGGCCGGTGCCCTAGGCAAATGCCTAAACTTGCCTAGTGGTGGCGCCGGCCCAGCGTATTAACGGCCGTATATACGGCCGATAATACGAATTAGTGTAGGCAGTCTGCACGGATCAGTCAGATCCGTGCAGGCTGCAAGGTATAAAAAAAAATTGTAAAATAAATACATTTTTTTTTAAATGGCGTGGGGTCCCCCCCACAGCTGTAACCAGCACCAGGCTGAAAGAGCCGGGGCCGGTAATTTAAAATAAGGGAACCCGACAAATAGGGGTTCCTCGATTTTTAACAACCAGCCCCAGGCTCCAGGTCCGGGGCTGGTTCCCAAAATATGGGGGACAAAATGACTAGGGGTCCGCTGTATTTTAAGAACCAGCCCCAGGCCAAACCAGCCAGCAGGGTAATACCACAGCCGGGGGGAGACTTTTTATACAAGTCCCCCCGGCCAAAGCATTAACCCCCCGACCGTTCAGCCTGGCCAGGGGCCCTGGGGGAGTGGGGACCCCCCCCAATAAAGGGGTCCCCCCCTCCAGGACTTACCTGACCAGGTGCTGTCCTCGGTGACCCTGTGCGGTGGTCACCGGCAGGGCCGGTGCTAGGCACCGGAGCGCCTCAGGCGGGGGGGGTCGCCCCAGCGCCCACCGGAGCGCTGTTACAGGGGGGGATGATGCGGCCACTTCGGGAGGGGGGATGTAGAATGCAGTCACTCCAGGGGGCAGAGCGGGAGCTGTGCAGCGGCAGCCGCCGAGTTTACTGGGGGTAGGGGGGAACCCGCTCACCTGCCGGGTGCCTGCCACGTCGATCCACAGCGGCATCTGGCAGGGGTTGGGTAGTGATGCGGCAGCCGCTGAGTTTGCTGGGGGTGGGGGGGAAGCTGCTCACCTGTCGGGTGTCGCGTCTCTCCACAGCGGCGTTGGGCGGGTGGGTTGCCGGAAGTGAATTGACAGGGGGAGATGCATCGGCAGCCGACGAGGTTACTGGGGGTGGCGGGGGAGCCGCTTAGCCGCTCACCTAAATCCAGGGGGTTCCCAGCTCCGGACTACCGCCCTACAGTGGCCGGCGCCCTAGGCAAATGCCTAGAGCTGCCTAGTGGTGGCGCCGGCCCTGAATGTGCAGAATGAAGGATATGTAGGAGTCATGGCTGCCACCAAGGCAGCAGAATCAAGGAATGCTAAGGATGGAGATATTGTTGATGGATGCATAAACAACAAAAAATAAATACAAATCTTAAAAATATTAGTCCACAGGGACTATTAATCATCGAGCACTGTGAGATGCGGGCGGGGGACACTTATCACCGGAGCAATTCAGCTTTGCTCTGGTACGAGGACAGTTGTTTTTATTAGGCGGCCCAATTGGACCCCAAATGATTAATGGCCTCTTACATAAAATATGCAGAATTGAGTGTTCCCACATATGTAACAAGCCATTTTAGTGATGAAAAATAGGCCCCCATGTAATTATTGTTATATTAAATAATGAAAAAAATCTATTTGGTGCAATATTACTATTTCTCCTTAGAAATTAATACAATTGCATTGACATTCAGGTAAAACCATGCATTGGTGTTGCTTTTCCTTTATACATCATAATAATGGCCCTTATTCTGGTTGGTGCGGTAATATCCGCGTGCGTTCGTACCGCCGATGTTTTGTGTCTGCGCATGTGCAGAGGCGTCTCTGCGCATGTGCGAACGTAGCGTACGGCCAAATCCCACATGAAATGTGAACACTCCGAACAGGGGGTGGAGAGGGGCGTGAAGGGCTATTTGGGCTCATTACCATATGCATACGCCCCGCGTTTCATGGGCGTTCCCATGCAAACGCTGGGCGTACGTATGGTAATGCGGCCATGACGCACGTGTAGGGGGCGGACATATGAAATTGCCGGATGTCAGCTGCCCGCCCAGATCTCTGCTTTTGCACGGAAAAATGTCCGTGTGGTCTGAGGTTGCGGGAGCTGGTGGACCACTCGGTCCTGCATTCGATGGTCTGCGACCATCGAATGATGGGGGAGGTTCCCTGAGATGGAGGAGGCGTATTCCATGAAAAATACACGTGCGGTCCGTTCGGCCAGCTTCTTACCGCGTACGGACGGAGTTGGCGATCCGTATGGAAGGCGGGGTTTCGCACGCACGGTCCTGGCCGCATATTCGGATCCGGCCGCACCGATCAGAATAAGGGCCAATGTTTGTTTTTTATGTAATATATTACTTTTTTTATTTTGGATTTACTGCTATTGTAAAGCAATTGTCATTTGACCACAGAGTGGCTTTTACCATTTAATAGTTTCCAGACACAGAACATGATCTCAAGTTTTTTGTTGAACTTTTTGGGTTATTCTGCTGTTTCTATAGTAACTTCATGGTCCCTCAAGTAAATGCTATGCACGATCCCAGGAGTACTCAATTCAGATAGTGGAGACAAGAAAATGAAAATCTAAACAGGGAACCAAGAAGCAAGGTGCTTTTTAATTTGAATCCGATGTGATTCATATTTAAAACATCTGCCATAAAATATCACCGACCTTGCAAAATAGTACAATTCACCTTCAGCTACGGCAATGCTCTTTTAATGCTCACTATACTACAGGGTATCCAGTGTGCAACAAATTAAAAACATTACCATAAATTTGAAATGCTACTGAACTGACATTTTGATTTAGAAACAATTGGCATGCTTGAAATACTTTGGCTGCCAGTTCAAAGCAGCATTTAATTACTGTTCCTACCTTGAGCAAGAAAGAAGACTCTTCCTCATCTTTAGATAATTATGATAAAATTATGATAAAATAAGTTAGCACAGCTCACTTTACCTGGAGACTAACAACAATCACCATGATTTTATCTATTATAATTTACAGAGTAAGCATTTATATTGTTTTTTGACTTAACCCTATAGGTGTGAAAATTGCCAATCAAACATTTGTATTCTTCATAATGACCTGTAATGTTTACCTTTTATAGGAAATATAATCTTTTTATACATAAAAATGTTTAATTTGAATTTATATAACAAATGTGAGCGACACAGAGGTGTTGGCACTCAAACGGTTAAAGCACATACTTAGGAGTATACATGTAAGAAGTTAGAGCAATTTTTGAGCATTCACTTTTATTTTCTTATCATTATCACATACTGAAACACAAAGTTATTGCAATAATAATATAAAATTAACAATTATAAAGGTAGCAAGAAGTAGCAAAAACAGGTACAAAACTATTTAAAAATAAAAATAACAAGATAATTCTCAGATAAATAGATAGATAATGACCAGTGCACTAGCTCTATAACTGTGTCCCCAAATAAGTGGGATGGTGTGTTATGTCGTCGGTAAGAAAGATGCAGATATGAGTGGGTGAAGCACGAAGAATTTATTGGTATTGGACACAGTGTATAGGTATAAACTGCTCTGCAACCAAAATATTCTGACAGTGCTGGTGCTGTGGGGGAAGTGAGGGGAGAGTACCGCTGCACTGTGTGTCTGCGGTCTGGTATGACTCTCCCTCCGGTGTGATACTGGGAGACAGGTGGGGGATGATAATTCTCAAATGAAGCTGTTACTTTCACCAGGTACACCTACTGTAAAATTACAGGATAAATTACTAGAGATAAGTAGAGAAATATATGCACATAGCAAAGACCCAGTAGTTCCCAAGCTGTGTACTCGCAGAGGTGTGGCTGGAATATACTAGTAGACAGTCTTTGCAACAGAAATATGCATGTGCAGTGCCAGATATACATATGCCCCAATAGTGCCAGATACACATATGCCCCCAATAGGGCCAGATACACATATACCCCCAATAGTGCCAGATACACATATGCCCCCAATAGTGCCAGATACACATATGCCCCCAATAGTGCCAGATACACATGTGCCCCCAATAGTGCCAGCTACACATGTGCCCCCAATAGTGCCAGATACACATATGCCCCCAATAGTGCCAGATACACATATGTCCCCAATAGTGCCAGCTACACATGTGTCCCCAATAGTGCCAGATATACATATGCTCCCACAGTGGCAGGTATGCCCCCGCAGTGCCAGGTATGCCCCCGCAGTGCCAGGTATGCCCCCACGGTGCCAGGTATGACTCCACAGTGCCAGAACCACATATGCCCCCAATTTCCCAGCAGCAGCACAAATCACCATTGTTGCTCCTGCTGCCGTGGAGAGGAGAGTCTGGTGTTCCCCTGCTGGTTGTCTGTCTCCTCTGCCTCCACTGCTTCCCTTCTGAGGGGAGGGGAGGAGAGCCAGGGCCGGTGCTAGGCACCTGGGCGCCCCAGGCGGGGGGGCTCCCGGCGCCCACCTGCTTCACTGGAGGGGGCCTTGCGATGCGGCCGCCGCACCACTACAGTCACTCCACTGGGAGGGTGGTGGCTTGGGTTGCTGCTGCATCGCTCCACTGCAGGATTGGGGTGGCGGGCGGGATGCCCCCAAGTCATTCCACGGGGGGGCGGGGGGCATGGGGAGGGGGCGATGCGGTGGCGGCCGCCGAGGTTGCTGGGGGGGAGTGACAGCAGCCACTCACCTTTATCCAGGGTGGGTCCCTGCTTCCGACTACCGCCCTCCAGTGGCCTACCGCCCTCCCTAGGCAAATGCCTAATGCTGCCTAGTGGTGGCGCCGGGCCTGGGGAGAGAACAGCACATTGTGCATCTCTTCTTACCCTCACTTCCCTGTGAATAGGCTGTCAGCCAATCAAAGCTTGTGGGCCGGCTCCTGATTGGCTGCCATCCCGCGAGCTCTGATTGGCTGATGGCCCAGTCACAGGGATATAGTGAGTGGAAGGAGAGATGTACAGTGTGCTCTCCTCCCCTCCGAAGGGAAGCAGCGGTGGCGAGCAATGGAGGGGTGAGCGGGCAGCTGCAGAGTGGTCGAGCCCCCCGGATCGCTACCACAAGCTACCAGTAGCTCACGCGCAATGGGTTGGCGACCACTGTCATACACCATCCCTGAAAACACCTGGGCACGCTTTCCTCTAGACACTCCCAGAAAACTGCTGGTTACTATACACAAATGCTAGCTTCCTATCAATCTACTAGAGAATGGCTTGCAATAAAAAAGACACTAGATTTTTATCGTTGGATAGCCTTGCGTATGAGCGCAATGATACGTACGCATGCACAGTTAATAGATCATTGGCCAAGGCTGCGATCAGGTCCCTTTGATTTTATGTTCTTTTGATTGAAAACTTAAATGTCTGATATTTTTTTTTGCCTCAAGGCAAGGTGACAGCTAAATAAATGAATAGCTGTTGGCTACTTATGGAAAGAATGGGAATGTACCATCTGCTTGCCTTATAGGATGGAATGCATGATTAATTTATTTGTTTTAGCATACAGAGCAGAGGGGGTTTGGCTCCCACAGTTTTGCAATGCTAGCAAGAGTTACAAGATATCAGCCACTGGCTGATTAATGTGAAATGCTCTCCTCTGCATGAGAACACACCACACATGGACTTGTCCATGTTTTGCAAGGTAAACCAAAAAAAAACGACTGTATTTCATGCTTTATTTCTTTTTAAATGATGGTTTTATAACAGAGATGTGAAGGTTTTCAAATCAGAATCTTATTGGCTATCAGCTGTCATATGATTTTAGATAGCCAATAAGATCCTTCTTTGAAATCAGAGTAAATCAGAAACGGCACATCTCTATTTTATAATAACATATACTTATGTTATATTAAGTACTGTTATATGATCTATTTCCAACATAATATTTATATTTCCAGTAAAAGTAATGTGAATACCTATTTACCAAAAATGTAAACAATAAGTCTTTCTTATTTATTATTAAAATGTTTGTAGACGGTCCTAAAAATAAATGTTTAACTTAGACCAGTGGTTCCCAACCTTGGTCCTCAAGTACCCCCAACAGTGCACGTTTTCCAGGTCACCCGGCAGGTGCCCTCATTATTCAGGCACATTTGAAAAGATCACAGGTGTAGCTAATTATCTCACCTGTGATTCTGTGTGGAGACCTGCAAAACGTGCACTGTTGGGGGTACTTGAGGACCAGGGTTGGGAACCACTGACTTAGACCACAAAAAGTGTGGCCCTGCAATGTTTCTTTACCATATTTGCCTACTCTCCTGGAATATCCATGACACTTTTGTATTTCATTTAGTTCAACAACATTCCCAGAAGATGCTTTTTAACCCAGCCAAATTCTCTAACATCACATCATAATGGCCCAAGCTACTGCTGCACAGTTCTGCAAAATACAGCACTTCTGAAGCTATAACAGCAAAGGGACAGATAAGAGCAGGCAGAGGATAAAATCCTCCCTTGGACCCTTCCCAAACACCGCACAGTAGAGTTCCTGCTCTTTCCCTGCCTGATGTGCCCCTGTGCTGGCATATTATACAATATACTGTATACATTCACATCTCGCATACACCACTCGAGATGATCCCAAAGGAGTTCACCTGGATTGCAATCAAGACTCTAGGCTTACCAAACCATTTTCTTTAGAACATTCTTTTTGCAAAGACTGGCTGTTCATTACGTTTTAGGTTATTATCCTGCTGTAGTATGAAACTGCAACCAATAAAGCAGGTGTCAAAAGGGATTGCATGGCACACTAGCATGTTGTGGTAGTGCTTGGACTCCATGATTTCTTATATTATTATGAAGTCACCAATCGAACCATCTCTGAAGAATACAGAGACCATGAACGCTGAGACCAAAACACCTCAAACTTCAATTCGCTTGTGAGAACTGTCTTCCACTGACAAATTGTCTAGCTTCTCTTTAAAGCCCATGATAGCCTCTTCTTTTTATTCATGGGCCTAAGCTATGGTTTTCATGCTGCAACACATCCTTAACCTACCACCTATAAGGCAGTATTTGACAGTTGCGATTTATTCCTCATTTAATTTGTAATCTATCTTATGTGGAACACACTCTGATAAATTTATCCTCCTATTTTGTGGTCAATTAAGGTTGTTCAGGTCATGGGTGATCACGTATACTGTTGTGTAAAGTATATCTCTACACGCCTTCTAAATAAATTGTCACCAGGTGAGTAATTTCATGCAAACTATGTCATGCATTTCTCAAAGCAACTATGGTGGATTTGATTTAAAATTTCTTCCTGAGAGTCATTTCTGAGACCACTTTATGTGTTTTCAGAAATGTATCACAATTTTTCTACTGTGTACTGTATGTGTGTGTTGACAAATTAGTTTCAAAGCAGCATTGGACAGGTGATATCACTATGAGCACTTCTAGACCTTCCATGCATAATTTATTTTTAGGGTTCCAATATTAGCCATATGTTAGTATACCTCCCAACTGCTCATAGAGTGGCCATACTTTTCCCATGGTGCAGCCTTATGCATGAAACTAGGGTATGTTGCCTTATGGTAAGGGGTGTGATCCCATGTTTAGTGTACATGGCTTTGTGGGAAAATGCTGCAACAGCGAGTCAAATCAGGTAGCCTAATTTCTGTGCAAAACACATGTATCAAGTTTATATGGGGGTGTAGTGTTATAAGTAATATTGTGTTTACATTCGTGAGAGGTCATATTTCTTTATTTCTAGTATTTTTTTACATTTTATTAATATTGAAAGTATACCGTATACCGTAATTGCAGTTTCATGGAGGGGAGGTATGCTTCAAAATTTTTGAACAGGTGCACTTTGGGCAGGCATTGCTCCTTACATCCTACACCTTCTACAGCCAACTCCTGCCCATGGCCTGTTTGTCAGCCAACATATTTCACTGCAAACCCATGTGACTTGATGAAAATTTAAGGGCTTTTCTGTGAATGGAGAATCACAGCAGGACAGAAGCTGATTTTCCACTTTGCAGCAGCTGGTTTTCTAATTGACCCCAGGTGTGTTTACAGTTCTCTATGAAAATTACATTCAGATATTTCTATCAAAAAAGTTAAACTGACAGAAAATCAAACCTACTTATTAGTTATATGTTATATAAGGTTATCATCCTTAAACACTACTGTACTGTATATTAACATGATAGATAGGAAATTTGGATTAGTTAGGCCTGATCGCACAACTGGGAATTATCGTCAGCTCCACCCATGATCATCCTGTTTCTTTCGGCAAATGGAGCCGCTTTTGAATGAATCGCTGCGTATTGCTGATTGGTGTAATTTTTGAAAGCCATTTGAAAGCCTTGCACAGCAATTCACAGGCTTGCACAGGGCAGGGTTTCACTCTGGCTCGGTGGCGATCACCTGATCACAAGGCTATGCAAATTAGCAGCCCAGCGATCAGGTCTGAATAGCCCCTGCACATAGACAATTACAAACCTTCAAGCTCATGTGATTTCAGAAGTACAATGTCATACATGTGCTACTGCGATGACGTTTGTACATTACACAGATCAAAGAAGAAGCACTATCAACACAGGCAGGGGTACACTGTGGTCCTTTTTTGTAGAGTCTAAAGATAAAACAACTGGTATACGAGCCAATCAGCATGTTTGACTTTCAAGCTGCTATTTGATAAAGTGAATGGGATTAGCTGTACTTTGGATGCTGGAATATGTTAGGCATACTAATGCTTTCTTTTGTAAAGCTTTAAGCTGGAATTAAAATGAATAATTTACCATTTTATTTAGTGATTTGGTCATTGCTTGCCAGACTTGGTCACACTGGGAACAAGTATATTAGGTGAGCAGTAGAATAGGAAGATTGCCTTGGAATGCTTAGCGAGTAAGCAGCTTTCTGTAGATGCAAAGGCGATGTCTAATGTGGATTCTGGCAGAAACAGATGGTGCCTGAGGGCAGCTTTCTGTAGCAGTGCTCCTGGGGGTTAGGCAAGAAAGGATAGAGGGAGGTACAAGGAGAGAATGGGGATTATTTTATAGTAGCAGGTAAAACCCATTTGTCACAGCAACTCCAACTGGGCTTTCAGCACAAAAGTTAATATCTGAAACCAATGAGGCATTCTGCCCTATGATTTTGAAGAGGAAAAAAATAAAAGATACGGCTGTGAGCTATACGGCTGTGAGCTATCATTCTTGTCTTTCAGATGAAAACATGGCAGGCAGTGCTGTTCTGTTAAGAGCTTTTTTTTTTCCTTTCTCTTTTTCTTTCATACTTACAGGAATAGTTATGGAGCAAATAGTGCTTAATGGTATAAAACCTAGAGGGAATGAATAAGGAATACAAAAATAAAATAAATGCATTCTTATTTTGTTTTCCGCTGAGACACATCACTAACATCATCAAAGTGCAAAGCATCTTATATGCTTGTTGTCTGTCTTTTAAAGTACGGTTTTCCTTTTCATCTTCGCTTCAATGTGTCTGTGACTTCTCTAATGTTTTCCTGGGTAGAACTTTAAGAAAAATGTGTCTGCTTTTGCTGTTCCCTTTAAATTAGTGATTGCACCTTTTATTAACGATATGATTCAGGACTACAATTTCTACATATTGTTTCCCGGCGTTTAAGATGCTAGCGGTCATAATAGCGACCCCAGCTTCTTAATAATGAAAATGCAAACAGGGACTGAGCAGACACTATAACCCTCTCCCCTACCCCTGTAACCCTCGAATTTAGCAGCCTAACCCTAACCCTAAAACCCTAGAATCATGACATTAACCCTCCCAAATAGTGCTGGACTGTAACCCCTGCACCCTGCTGCCTATATCTACACCCTCCGCCCTGTTTAACGCTATACCCCCCCTTGTACAGTAGGCTCAAATTAACCCAACAGTATGTGAGAGAGAGAGAGAGATTGTGTGCTGATCACTCTTTATTTATTTATTTATAGATGTGGTCACAGGCTACTGCATCCCATCCTGGGAATGGTGAGTGGAGGTGGAATGTATATGTGGGTTCATTTTGAATCAACCACATTGTGATCACCGGGACCCATGTGTAAGCTCATTTATCTTAAACCTGTGACAGCTGCTTCTTTAGTCACAGGTGATGGTCTCAAATTTGGTGATGGTCTCAAATTTAAAGGCAATAAGTTAATTGGCAGGTGGGCTTTAAAGGAGGTAGCATATTTTCAATGTAACAATAATGTGATAGACATTGCCAGGTGGAATGGGTTCCCTTGATGTTGGACTGCAAGCTTAAATGCATTGATCAATCCATGAACCAAAACCAATTCATTATTTTTGTATTAATTAAGGTGAGTGAGTTTATTATTTGTCTAAAAGTCAGTGCTTTCATAGATCCAATACAGGTCTCCAATACATGTAGGATCAAATAAAAAATTAATGTCTAACCTTACTTAATAAGAAATCTTATAGTAAAAGTAATGCACGTATATTATTAGTAGAAATTGTCTATTTATAAAATTTGATTAAAAAAATAATATAAAAATTACTTCATTTATTAGAGAATTTATTGGAGCTCAATCTATTGAAGAGCCATCGTTTAGACAACTATAAAATTCTCTCTCTCACTCTCTCTCTCTCTCTCTGTCTCTCTCTCTCTCTCTATATATATATATATATATATATATATATATATATATATATATATATATATAAATATATATATATAGCTAGCATAGATCAGGTGGCACTCTCGGATTTAAATGCAATAACGTGAAAAATCACTGAGGACGGGCAATAGCCCGAAACATGTCGGATTAAAGTTTTTCACGTTTTTGCATTTAAATCTGAGAGTGCCGCCTGATCTATACTAGCTACAAAGGAACCCTCGGGTTCAGTGTGGAAGGCACCGGGTTACTACTATTTGCATTCAGCGGAGGAGTGCCGGGCAACCTTGGAACATATATATATAGAGATATACAGAGACCAGACATTCGCCGAGAGTGCCAAACAAACCCTCTTCTCTATATATACAGAGAGAGAGAGAGACCACACACACACTATATACAGTTGGAGCCCCTCTCATGACAGCCCCCTCCAGCTGCCAGGCCCCACCAGCCGTCGGAAGCAGGCATGCGCACAAGACGCTCGCGTGCTCCGTTCTGACTGAGCAGAGACGGGCAGGGTCCCGCCACCCATTTGACTTCTGGGGTGCACGTGATCGAGAGACGCACACGCGTCCCACTATAATGGAGTCCTTCTCCACCAGCAAGGACGTTCTGCAATGAAGGAGAGGGGCTCCATCTGTATACTGTATAAACACACACACACACTGTTTATACTGTATTTACCATATATATTTAGGTTTAGAATCAATTAATATCCTGAATGTGATTTTTGACCTAACTATGACAAGTAATTCTTGTTATACTGTAGCATACTGTAGTCATCCACAGTTTTTAAGAAATGTGAGCACAATTTTAATAGCATGGCATATACTCCTTTGGTTTTGTATCAGACGCAGAGACTTGATAAATCTGATAGCACTGGGGAGTTCTCAGATATACACAGCATTGAAGCCACAACTTTAAAGTTTAGTCATTCTGATAGAATGTAAAAGCTTATATCAGTGACAGGTTGACAGAAAAAGCTGTTTTCATTTCCATTTCACAGACTTTTACGTATGAAAACCATGAAACATGTCAGGTCTTCTAAAAGTCTATGAAGACAGAGATGGCATCTGCTCCCAACGGGGGATCTTCCAGCCAGAAATACTGTAAAATGTCCTGATTTTGAGCTGTATCTGACATTTAGAAGTCTTACAGAGAGGATAATGTTAATGGCAGTGAGAAGTGCAAGAAATGCATGTTGATGAAACATTTGATGCAAAATGCTACTTTGGAATCATATAAATTAATGTTCTCCATATAAACTTCTAAAGGGCAGCTTACTTAAACATTAAAAAAAATATACATTATTATTACAACACACTCTTTTTATACTTAAGATATTAGGTGTATTGTAGTATCACCCGTGTTAGGAGGCTGTGTGGGATCCCACTGACTTTTTTTAAAGGGGCAATCACTTACAAGGCAAAGCCATGCCTTGTACAGTAAGTGTGCCCCTTTAAAAAAAATGTCTGCAGTAGTCTGGCATGCCACATGAATGTCGAACTCAGGTGGTATTACATTCTGCCCATTATATGATGACCAGGTATGGACTGGTGTCATGAAGCAGCCCTAGCATGTTCTTGTGTATAGGTCAAGGTGGGCTAGGCCATAGTTGAGGAGGGTGTACCACGAGTCTGGGGTCATGGCCTCATGGTATGCCCCCATCTATGTTAGCTACTGATGGGCAGGTGGGCAGGCAAACACAAGACTTTTCTGATCTCCCAGCCCCGTGTGACTGAACCAGTCCATCAGGCTATCAGCCCTTCTGGCATTGGCCAGATGGCCCCTCTGGCATTGATGATGACTAAATTAAAGAATACCATTTATTCACTATTCAATTTATTCATTATTCAAATGAAATGTTGACAAATAAAAATAAAAAGATTTTGAAATACTAGTAATTAAGGATGCTGAGCAATTGGAAAGAGGACATGATAATCAAGTAACCTTGTTTTTAAAATAATAATTAAAACACAAGTTTGTAACTAAATATAGCTTGGAGTATCCATCTTATTTCAGTTCTTTTTTATGTTTTAGTATAGCCCCATTTGTTTTTTGAAACATTGTGAATAAGCTGAAGCTCACTTTAAGATGAATAAAAACATTTAAATCCATGTGTGGATCCAGAGGTGAGCAAGTGAACAATCATGGCAGAGTTGGCATGGGATCAGGCTGGCATCTGTCTCTCTGACTAGTTCAAGTTTAATATTATAAGTCCTAAGCTTTCTTGAGGCTATACACCTTTTAGAAGTAGCATTTGGTGGCCAGCATCATCCACTTGCTTCTCACTGGAACACAAAGTTACTGGGTATAACAGTGCCATATACACTACTAGCATACTTATTATTTGAAGTAGTTGGTCATTAACAAATTAACAAGCAATGAGAGGTATCCACGCTCTTATTGAGAAATGGCTGATATTATTTATCAATCAGATTGCAAGTGTCCGGCATGTGATCTATAGCATTATGGCAAACTTAAAAAAAAATACTGGTGGTGGGCACTGATACATTTATTCCTAGGTTAACTAAAATAACAAATGTCAAAAGGAAACCTATGTGGCTTAACAGCAAAATCTAATTTGAAATAGCTAAACAAAGGAGGGCAATATAAAATAGCTGCAAATAGCAAATCTAATCCCCAAAAATTCTACAGTTATATAAATGGGAAACGGTTAAGTAAGAAAAACATTGGCCCACTAAAAAATAAGCAGGGTACCCTGGGAAAAAAAAGGAAAAAACAAAGTGGAATTATTCAATGAATTTTTTGCTTCGGTATTTACAAGGGAAGAATCTTCAGAAGATCTCCCACAGATTAAATGCTCGGCTTTTGATTGCTCCCAAACTGTATGTTTGAGTGAGAAAATAGATTACGGAACCTAAATAGTAACAAATCTCCTGGCCCGGACGAAATACACTATAGGATACTAAAATAATTGAGTTCTGTCATAGCACTACCATTATATCTGATATTCGAGGAATCAATAAACTCGGGGACAGTACCAAGGGACTGGGGCATAACTAATGTAGTAAAAATATAGAAGAAAGTTAGCAAAACTAACCCTGAAAATTATAGACCGGTCAGCCTTACATCCATTGTGGAGAAAGTATTAGAAGGAATAATAAGAGATAGTATCCAAAATTTCTTAGAATAGGAGAAAGTGATAAGTAAGGCTCAGCATTGGTTCATCAAAAATAGATCATGTCAGACTAATTGAATTAGCTTCTATGAGGAAGTCATTAGGGGGCTGGACTTAGGGAAATCTGTTTATGTAATACTTCTTGATTTCGCTAAAGCTTTTCACACGGTGCCTAATAAAAGGTTATTAATGAAACCTTTAGGGTTAGGAGATAAAATTAGTAATTGCATTAAAAACTGGTTGCACAATCAGGGAGAGAGAGTGGTGGTAAATGGCATACATTCCAGCCATGGTAATGTCCCAAGTGGAGTCCCGTAAGGTTCAATATTGGGGCCCACCTTGTTTAATATAGTCATTAATGATATTGGAAGTGACATAGTGAGTAAAATTGCAATATTTGCAGATGACACAAAATTGAGTAAGGAAATTAACTCAGGAGAGGATGTGGAAACATGACAAAGTGACTAAATAAACTGGAAAGGTGGGCGGAAAGGTGGAAAATGCAGTTTAACATTGAAAAATGTTAAGTAATTCATTATGGGAACAAAATGAACAAGCTACTTATAGGCTAAATTGAGTTATTATAGGGAATTCTTCTGTAGAGAAGGACTTAGTGGTCACCATAGATGAAAAGCTGGGCAATAGTGCATTCTGCTCAAGTGCAGCAGCAAAAGCAAACCGGACACTGACATGTATTAAAAGGGGTATGGATTCAAGGTATGCCAATGTGATAGTGCCTCTTTACAAGGCATTGGTGAGACCACATTTGGAATATTGTGTTCAGTTCTGGGCACCTTAAAAAGGACAGAAATGAATTGGAACAGGTACAGAGAATTGCGACTAAGCTAGTAAAAGGTCTCGACTCACTAGAATACAAAAATAGGTTAACCAGGCTAAATATGTTTTCACTAGAGAAATGGAGGTTAAGAGGTGATATGATTTGTATGTTCAAATACAGGATTGGGAATCATATGGAACTGGGACATGATTTGTTCACTAACAGGCCTATACTTAGGACACACGGGCATGTTCTGAGGCTCAAGGAAAATAAATTCTGTACTGAATTAAGAAGAGGACTCTTCACCATTAGAGCAGTACAATTCTGGCACTCATTGCCGGTGGGGTGATTACAGCAACTACTGTTAATGAATTTTGATGCATTTTTGGCCACTAAGGGAATCCTGTAGATATGACTTACTCAAGTCAGTAGTTACAAGTTAGATAGGTTGAACTTGATGGACTAACGTCTTTTTTCAGCCTTAATTACTAGGTTACTATGGGGGGTATTTTGGTTTACTCTTTCTGACAAATTCCTTCTTAGATGGATAAAGCCATATGCACTGCAGGTGGGGCAGATGTTACTTGTGCAGAGAGAATTAGATTTGGGTGGGGTTTTATTCAAAGTGAGATCTATATTGCAGTGTAAAAATAAAGCAGCCAGTATTTACCCTGCACAGAAACAAAATAACTCACACAAATCTAATTCTCTCTGCACATTTTACATCTGCCCCCTGCAGTGCACATGGTTTTGTCCATCTAAGAAGGATTTTGTCAGAAAGAGTGAACTAGAATAAGGCCCTATGTTACTTAGTCAATGATTATCTATTCAAACTGAGAGTCTAATTTATGCACTAGAGGACATTTCTTAAGAAAGATTGGTACTTGTGAGTTATCTGGGCGTCCGATTTTGGTACTAGATCGCATACGATATCGCATGCGATATCGCATGCGATTTGCGATTTGCATGCGATTTAGCATGCGATTTGCATAAGATTTGCTATTAATTTCATTACCCCACTATCCCCAAAGTGTGTCTATCAACGTGAACCCGAAGCGTGGCGAGCGCAGCGAGCCCGCGAGGGGCGGCGGTACGCGTCCTCCGACCTTTTCATGCCCTACTATCCACTAGGGCGTGGAGTGAGAATAGAATAGTGTGGCGAGCGCAGCGAGCCACCGAGCCCGAAGCGTGGCGAGCGCAGCGAGCCACCGAGCCCGAAGCGTGGCGAGCGCAGCGAGCCCCGCGAGGGGACGCGGACACCTTCACAGATATCCGCGTGCCCTTGCGGGCTTCACAGGTGTCCGCGTCCCCTCGCGGGGCTCGCTGCGCTCGCCACGCTTCGGGCTCGGTGGCTCGCTGCGCTCGCCACACTATTCTATTCTCACTCCACGCCCTAGTGGATAGTAGGGCATGAAAAGGTCGGAGGACGCGTACCGCCGCCGCTCGCCACGCTTCGGGTTCACGTTGATAGACACACTTTGGGGATAGTGGGGTAATGAAATGAATAGCAAATCTTATGCAAATCGCATGCTAAATCGCATGCAAATCGTAAATCGCATGCGATATCGCATGCGATATCGTATGCGATATCGAATGCAAATCGCATGCAAATCGTAAGTACCCAAATCGGACGCCCAGATAACTCACAAGTACCGAAAGATTTACCACCACCACCACCCCCCCTCCATATTCACAATTATACTATACAGTAAAGTGTACTTATACATTGTAGGCATCTTGGCATTTAGATATACTGTAGCCTAAACCTTTGTTTCTCAATGCCACTTCAAGGACTTCTAACAGCGTATGTGTTCTAGATCACCTAGTTGGTGCATAATTGTGTTAATTACTGGCTGACACATTTTAAAAGATCCACAATTGGTGCTAATTATTTCCTGTGATACCATAGAGGAATAGAGTTGGAGAACACTGAACTACAAGGAGTTGTAATAACTTTCCATATTTTCTTAAGTTATAATATTATTCCGGCAGAGATTGGAGGAGGAAAGTAAAATATAACTTTCTATAATACACCACAGATGTTAATTAAAATGAGAGCAATTGGCAAAGAAATACATATGTGTCCCTTTGTATCTTTGCTGCAGGAGGAAATGGCATATCCCAACCTTAGGTTTTCTATTGTGTCCTGGGGTAGCATGCCTATGCACCCTCCTGCTCCCTGTCCCGGACCAGACTTGCTCCAACACACTGAGAGTTCCAGGAGCCCCTATTCTGGGTTGCAAGTTCTTCCATGTGCTGTTACTACTTCTCCACTACAGGATACTCCTTGCCTACTACAATTACTCAGCAAGTGAGGATCTACACATAGCGAGTGTACGAGATCAGCTTTGGAGAAACTTCCCAGCTTTTGAATTTGAAGTCAACATAGGAACGGGATTTGGACATTGCTAACTTTCCGGTATCAAGAGAGACTGGTGTCCCATTATGGTATATTATTAAACCAAGAAAATTATCACACCATGCTGCAATAATCATTGTTTCATTTATTGTTTTTAATATTAATATTATTATCCTTTACCTAAATTTTAAAGTGAGCTTTTATGAAATAAATGTGTTCTATATTTTTATCCCATGGTGGTAATATAATTCATTCCTTCTCAAAGTAGCGCAGTGTCATCGTGCTGGTCTTTTTCCTTCTAGTGGGACTGACTATCCCACCCTACACAGCAGCTGGAAAATTTGCCCTCATCAGCGCCTGACTGTCCCTTAGAGGACAACTTGTTTTCTAGTCAGGTCTGAATTAGGCCCAATATTCCATGACTTATAGCCCGGGTTGAGAACAGTAGACATTGGGGAGGATTTACTACATAGACACTGGAGAGCTTGGAGAGAGATAACGTGGAAAGAGATATTACTCATGTCATTTTTCAAACATAGCCTAGGAGCTACTGGGTTGGTTTTTTATATCTCTCTGAGGCTTGATTAATTTCCCTCTGGAGAGTGTTTGCTTTATAGATAGTGAAGAGTCATCAGTTGTTATGATCCGGCAGCATTTTGGCAGTTTCATTTATTTCTGTCCATGTTTTTTCTACCTTCATTTGGCCTATTCAATTCAAAATGATATACCCGATAGTCCATCACAGAATCACACTTTGTACCAACCAGCATCCCAAGCTTTCTCTCACACTTCATAGATTGTAATCTCTACATAGTATAAAATAAAGTTCTCAGTAGGCATCTGTATGTTTGTTTGGGTTCTTTACAGCAAATCAGTGGACATATTTTGATTTGGTTTTTGCAATTTGTTAGGGCATTTGTTGAGGAAGGATGTATGAAATCTTAAACAATGACCAAAAAGGACCCAAGCAGTGATGACTTTAGGGGGGCAAGTTAAAGAAAAAGCTACAACCATTCCAGGTGCTTTCTTGGCTAGCGCTGCTTAAACCATTAAAAATATATCACAACTATAGACTATAGTATAGACTAATACTATGTAGAGATTGATATGTATTATCTGGTTACTCCCGAAAGATTGATTGATGTAAGTCCTGTTTACTGATACAAAATTTCACTCAACTGAAAATGCAAATCACCCAAGGGTGTAACTGCCATAGGTGCAGGAAATGCAGCTGCTACAAGGTCCTGTGCTGAGGGGGCCCATCTTCCATGTGTAAGTTACATGTGCTATATATATACATTTATCAGCATTAGTTGGTATATAAGGACCCTTACAAACTTTTTCTATGGGGCCTACAAACTCTAGTTATGACACTGCTATCACCATAAATTTAAAATTGCTCCCATGCAAAGCTGGGGTAGGACACTAGTAGATAATATATGCTGATCCTGAGTGCAACACATAGTTTGAATCAATTTAACATTAAAGTTGTTTTCTACTTCTTTACAGTGCAATAGTAAATCCTCTCCCTCCCCTATATTGGTGTGTTCATTTACACCAGCTGTATGAGAGCTTTCATTCTCCAGCCAGCATCTTGCTGCCTCAATGGTACTGCTCGGTGCAAGACATGGTGGATGTCCCAGAGGAGGATCACTCACCAAAAAATATAATAAGCAGTAGGACTATTTATGTAAGAATCATAATATCAAGTGAAAACATTTAAATAGTTTAAATTGCTTAGCTGGATAATAACTTGAGTTTTAATATGTTACATGTCATCTGTTTTGAATTACCCCCTGTGAAAATAATACTATTTTACTGCTTATGTTATGTCTTTGCTAATGGTGTTATAATTTTCCTATATGGTATGTACAATATTGCTGTAGCAATTAGTTATTACTATACTACCTGTTAAAAACCCCTGTGGCTATTGGCAAATGTGGATATTTTAAATGTAACATGTTTGTACTTATGCATAATTACTTTTGGTTCAAATGATGTCCTCTTTGACTCTGTACATGTATTCAAGAGGACCGTTTTTCCATTTGGAGGCACAAGGTCTTAAGGTTAAGATTAAAAGAGGTGTTGTTGCCCATAGCAACTAATACTATTCTGTCAATCATTTCAAATGTGTTCTACAGTTCATTAAAAAAAAAAAAAATTAATTCAGAATTGTCCAAGTTCTTCCCTTGAATCATCAATGCTTGAAAAGTCATGTTACCAGTTCCCTGCTGAATGCATTGGTTTGAATCCCTGATTTAACATGAACTTTCTTGTATTTACCATTTATACAATTTATACTATTTAACTTCAGAATCTGCTTTATTCTATTCTGTTAGTACTGTAAGTAGTCAGATGAAATGTGACATTGGTTGTGTCTTGATTCATTTTAAATTATTGTAGACCAGTGCAAAGCTTGGGAAAAATGATATAATTAAATTAGGACTGCCTTAATCCATCTCTAAATTAAGAAAAAGCAAGTTGGAAACTTTTTAAAAAAAATTCAAGGTGCGGGTAATTTGTGCTTTAAATTTAGTGTCATCCTAAAAGCAGGAACCTTTAGCACCCCAATGTACAAAGAAGAGGAACAGACCATTATCTACAGATTGCTGATCTTTTGCATTTTTCTTTCCACTCTATTTTATATTTATTTTGCAACATATATAAGTATCTTTAATTGACTAAATTATTTTATACAATCAAGCTTGTGAAAAACAAACAGACCACTAACAAAGCCACGAGTGGCTCTAACAATGAGTTTATCCCCTGTTTGGTGCCCTGGCTCTTCCTTTCTCATTGGGTGTCGGTTCTAAGATCAATGACTCTATTGTGTGGTACAAGTCATTAACAACAACAGTGGGGAGATGCATTACTCCTTCTAATGAGTGAAAAAATGGGCAAATGGAGAAATTGTCTATAGAAAGCAATCAGCTTGTAGCTAACAATCATCAAATACAGACTATGAAATGAACCGGTTGATAGGTTACTATGGGCAATTTGAGCTGCTCCTGGTGATTCTATCGCCTATTGCCACCCCTGGCAGCCGCCATGCTCCGATAGAAGGGAACTCCCATGCCACATTCTTTTGAAGCCCCCCTTGTCTGTCTTCTCCGCTCCTTGCCCATAGTGCCAAACAGTAGTGCTTTTTTCTTTAGTGTACACATTTGTAGGCTGGCATACCTCCTCTACTGTGGCAGCTGATATATGCGTATAATAGTTTACTAATTCCTCTATAGCTATACAACTTATTTTCTGTGATTTCTATCCAAATTAACACATTTATGGTGCTGCCAATATTTACACATTATACTTTTTAGAACACATCCATGACATTATTTAATATCATCACTAGCATGTCTTATAGAATATTAAGTGACAGGGGCTCCCACAAGTTAGGCCACCCAACAAACCTTTATCCATCCCTGTTAATAATTGATGTTTCATAAATTATATAGTAATTATGTTGGATTTAAGTGCTACCTGAATTAAATTCCTAATACTGTATATAATATCTTAAATATATATTGTAATCTAGCCTGGAAAATCATGTGGAACTCCACTGTCCACCAAAACATGTGTTTAAGTTAATTATATACTAACTGTATAATAATGACATATTTGAAACGTACGTTGTTTACAACGTACCAAATTCAAACATTATTTGTAATTTAGCAACGCATGTGATTTAATTATACCTAACGTAAAGGTCATAATTCTCACAAGACCTACATAGATTACATTTTATGTTCAAGCACAAAATATAATCTACATATTTTGTTTTTAGAATATCTAATTAGCAAATTAACATTTACTACCATAGCAACTTGATTAATTAATGTTATGATATGATTAACTCGCTAATTGCTTAATTAAAAGAAAGTATTTAGGGAGAAAATAAAAATGTATGCATTACTCATTAATAGGAATTATTCAGATCACCCTTGTCTATGTCTGAATGTTGCTTATGTGCACTTTTGCCCTCATAAATATTTAATGTTTGCAGATATTTAAAGTAAAAAGCTCTATAATTTACAAGGAAGTAGTGATTCCTTTCAGCTCCAAAGCTCTCTACGTGGCAAAGTGGTTTGTCAGCCATAATTACTTACCAATTACATGGTCAAAATATTATATTAAGAGCACTTTGTTTTCTGATTGCAGTTCTTTGATCATTTCACCACAGAATGTGCTGGCATTGTGGGCTTACATGATGTACGATCACTGTCAGTGTTGAAATAACAGTGAATGCGTCTGGGTTGGCCCCACCTGCTAAGCAGTATGTTCTCAGTCCCTCAGGCAGAGCTGTGCAACACTTGGCTGAGACAACCTACTCCCACTGAGCAAATGGTTGAGTGGCAAAATATATGCACACCGCAGAGAATACAGACAATGAGTGGGATGCTGTGGATATGCATGTCAAGATTCATTCAGTGCTAGCCCAAAAATGTGCCTTCAAAACAATCACAGGCTGTTCACATAGTATACTGAATATCATTATCTCAAATGACTGAGAAAAGGATTTGGTAATATAATTACTGTATGTACATTACACTTTAGTAGTTTAATATTGCACACTGTTTCCATATTCTGCAAGATGCTGTCTAATGGAAAAAGTGGATTTCCATATGGTTTGCATTATTTATTATAAGCAGATAAATGTCACTAGGGGACCCAAGCGCTGTCCCAGAGTCTACTGTGCATGCGTAAATCTCTGGGAAAATGCGCAATGGACACTTTTCAAGAGGTTTTTTTCCTGAACATGTGCGAAACGCTGGGTAAGTGTTGAAACAATGTGTGCAGTGTGTGCCCCTCTGGACCCTGGGGGCTATGTGCACCGCACGCACTTCCATTGTAAGAGGGAAAGTTAATGAAATGCTATCTGGACTGTAGCAGACAGTGTTTTATCTGGACATGACTGACCATTCTCAACCTGACCATCTCAATAATCAACCCTATGGAGTGTAAGCAAGATAAATGATGTATATTGGAGAGCATCAGCATGCTAAGTTACTTACATTGGGGCATATTTATTAACAGATCCTGAATACAAATGGGGGGAAAATCCAGATTATCATTTAATCGTTTAGTCCTGAGACCTTTTCATATAATGTTAGATTTTGAATTTTTTAGCAATGCTCCTAAAAAAACTCCTTTATAAAGGTAGTATATTATGAAATAAACTATGACTTCAGTGAAAGAAAAATCTGATTGGATCACCCCAGACATTTCTGTTGGATGGTAAAACATAACAGATGGAAACAAGAGTATAATGCTGTATTAAGGGAGGAGCTTACCATTAACAATACAGCACCATAACAAATATAGGCCCATCTCTAGATGTCTGTTTCCCAGTATCCACTTCTGCCTCATTAAAAATATTTACACAATTACTGTTCTAGTATTCAAAACAGTTAACACATTTAAAACCACCTTTGACAACTAAGTACATAACACTTTCCTCCGAAATGCCTTTTGTCTTGTAGAATCCTTGAGTGGATTCATTTTTTTTTCACCAGTCAACTCTTTCCTCAGGCGGAACATCAGCAAACAATTTTCCTTAGGTTATAAATGTAACCTGCAAAGTATTTGAATGTCGTAAGCTTTTTGGCTTCAGGCATTACAATACCGGCTTGCAAACGTCGAGATTTATACAACCCAGAGGTGCGCTGTTTATATAATGCAGCCATTTTATCTTGTTATGTATGAGCTTTTGCATACAAAATGAGTACAATTTGCATATACCTGCAAATTAGAATGTAAAGATAAAAATATGCTTGAGCTCTGTATTATGGTTTTCATTTTATCTAACTGGAATGAAATGTCTTGAGTGATAAATATGAATTGGGTGCCAAATCACTTAGCTTGGCAACAGCTTTGAAAACTGAAAAAAAGATACTGTGGGCACTTTAGGTTCTGTTTGTGAAGTGATGATATCTATTGTTAAACTTGGAACAAAGTAAAAGTAAATGTAACAAATATCATTATGTGGTTAGTGTTTTGGGTTGTTTATATTGGTTTATGCCCCAAGATTTCTTTTGATATTTATTCATAGTAGCAGTTTTGTAACTGTTCATTTAATAGTTTTACTGGCTGGAAAGTGATTTCAGAAATGACATTTTCCTTGAAGTTATATATGCAAAGGGAAATTATAGCTGGATGCATAAAGTATATGAAAATGCAGCTTGTAGCATTAACAAATGTACTTGAAGAAAATGTACTTGACACAACTTTGTACTGCTTCTGTGTACAGTATCTTGAAGAGAGATTATTTTAGTAAATTTTATTCTTTTGGTATGAAAAAGCATGACTGTTTTACTGTTGTCATTTACTGAATATGCTTTGTTCCTTTTTTTAATGCTCCTCTTTCTTAAACAAGATCTAGGGGTCTATTTGAAGAAGATTATTAAAAGTAAAAAAAAAAGAAAAACAAAGATGCGCTTTGCAACATTTGACACAAACATGTAGTATTTACATATCTTGTATAATGCTGGGCAGCAGTGCTGACTACATACTCTATGGTGGAGGGGAGCCAGTTAGCACATATAAACTTTCTGAGATGTATGTAACATATGTGTTTGATTCAGGTCCCTGGGGATTCGCAAGGATGTGTCTAGCACAGCCATCATTGCACCCGGGACACAGCATTCAGCTTCACTCTCCTTAATATTCCATCCCAAGGCTCCTGTGACACCTAGACAATGGGAGTAAGGGGGGGGGGGGGGGGGGGGGGGGCTTAGAAGAGTGATGCTTAATGCTGGTGTGCTGAGTAACGGGTGCTGCCTAGTGATAGACACAGCACTGCTGATCCCCAGGGACCTCTAGGTAGCACATACAGTATGTTATGTACATCTCTGCATGTATGTTTATACGTGATAACAAGCTCCCCTTTGCACTATGTAGTTGGCACTGTAGCCCAGGGGCTACAGCCACCACAGATGTTAGTACAGAAAAAGCTCTAATGAACTCTACTGGTGATGTCTTTATCAATGAAGAGCAGACGTCTTCCATTGTGAGGACTCCCCCCTGCCAACAGTGACTATATGGACTTCCAGCCTCCAAAAGCAGTCAATACTGTATTCATCACTTCTGCTGACCAGTAATTCTGATATCAGTTATCTGTGCACACCATTTGGTCTGATGCCAAGGCCTTTCAATGACTGAGTTTTGCTAGTCTCTTCAATACTACCAACAACTCAGCAACCCCTGGTGTTCTAGTTTACATGTTTTTAATGACAATTGTTTTTATTGTGTATGCAGTTTAAAACTGCCTACATTGTATTAACCAAGTATCATTAATGTTTATTATTATAATTTTTTTATTAGTTTAGATTACGTTATTGGTTTACATCAAATCACAGCTGTTTATCTTTGGTTTTCTTGTATTTGTTTACTTGTTTGGAGGTTGACATTCTCCATTTGAACAGCAGCTTTTAACAGACAGAGTAATAATAATTAAAAAAAAAATATTAAAATTATTAAATAAACAGGGAAGACTTGAGTCATTTTTTTACGGATTCTAACTGTTTGGGGAAATAAGTTACTTAGAGTCAGGAGATTCTAGGCACTGCTAAAAGTCCTTCATCTACAAATCATAATAATCGAGCAGGCCAGTATAGAATCAGGAGCTGCTTCAGGTGTCATGGGCCCTGGTCATGTATTGCTTTGAAAGTCAGTAAGCAATTAGAAAGTGTTCACTAGATATATGTACAGTATGTGCAGAACATTTTGTGTACAATTGAAGATTGTAAACTTGAATGATCAGGGCTCTCTAACATAATTATGCCATTACATTTTAATCATTCATCTATGTGACTTTATTTATTATTAGAACAAGAAAGTGGGACTGGCGCTCTGATTTATGTGTACTAGTGCAGCTGCTGGTAACCCAAATGGAGGGAGGCCCCCTCCTAGTGATATGCAAGGTAAAAAGTTAGGAAACCTGCACTAACATCAAATGGATGGATACAGTTGTGGGTGTAAAAAAAGAAATTTATTGATAAAAAATAATAATATACAGTGAGTCTGGCAGGATGGGGGGTGATCACAGTTAACGTCACTGTAGCATATGCGGTGATGACTGTTTCACCTCATAAGGATAGCAGGTTGGTGTGGTTACTGGTTATATTAATAACGCTAGTGATCCTACTAACGGAAGCTGGTGAGTAAGTAAATGGTAGCGGCCATCTTTGATTGGGGCTATTTGCCCTTACTAGGAAGAAAAAGGTTGTGGGACAATGGAAGGATGGAGCTAACTATAGTAGGCAAATGGATCTGACTTCGTTGTCGATGTTCAGTCCTCTGGGGGTCAGTGTTTTGAGTATATACATCCATTTTAATTCTTCTTTATTGATTGTTTTAATATAGTCCCCACCCCTCCAGTTTTTTTTTGACTAATTTGATCCCTATCACGTCTAGACCGTCAGGGTTGCTGTCATGTTTTTCTTTAAAATGTTGGGATAAACTGTGTGTCTCTTTACCTTTAATGATGTTACGTATGTGCTCTGCTGTTCTGGTTTTAAGTTTTCTGATCGTTCTGCCTACATATTGGAGACCACACGGGCAGCTGGCCAAATATATCACTCCCGTGTGGTTGCAGGATATGTGGTCTGTGATCTTGTGGAATTCTCCTGTTGTGTTGGATTTAAATTCTTCACGTCTTTTGGTTGATCTGTGGCCTTTGATGCAATATTTACATGTCCCGCAATAATAAAACCCTTTCTGTTCTGTATTTGTCTGTGTATTTTTGATATGGTTATGTGTGAGTTGTTGTTTGAGGTCTGTCCCTTTTCTGTATGTGATACTGGGTCTTTGTGTTAGTATGTCATTTAATGTTTCGTCTTGGAGAAGGATATGCCAATGTTTGTTTAAGATTTTTTGTATTTGTCTATTGTCCTTGTTGTATTGTGTAATGAATGAAAGCTTGTATTTGTTACCTGTCTCTACTGTTTTGTCTTTGTATTCAAGTAAGAGGTCCCTATTCATCAGTTCTACTTTATTGTAGGCCTCTTTGATGTTTTCTTGTTTGTACCCTTTTTCCAGGAATTGTTTGCTCATGTGTTCTGCTTGTGTGTGGTAATCTTCAATATCGGTGCAATTATGTCTCACTCTCTGGAACTGGCTGAGGGGTATGCTCATCAGCCAGTTTGGATGGTGGCTACTGGTGGAAAGTATGTAGCTGTTTACGTCTACCGGTTTCTGATAAATTTTGGTGTTCAGCTGTTGATTTTTAATGAAAATGGTTAAGTCCAAGAAATTTACCTCAGTTTTACTATACTGTGTGGTGAAGAATAGGTTATTGTCATTTGTGTTAAGTTTGTCTGTGAAGGTTCTGAGGCTATCTTCGTTGCCTCGCCAGATGAAAATGATGTCGTCTATGTAGCGACGCCAGAGTACTAGATTCTCCCCGAGCTCCCCTTTATTTATTATTAGTCTATACTTTTCTTTCTTATTGCCAGTTTTATATCCTTGTATGGTACGGTGGAACCCTTGTGTCTCCTTGTAAATAAATATAATAATACCATGAAGAAATCTACTTTCCACCTAATCTCAATAAATGTACCATTACACTAAGCGGATCCTAGCTGATTAGAGATTGATTACTTTATGGACTATCCCTGTGACCAAACTATTGGAGTAGGACTCCAAATATACATGTCACTGGGATAGGTCTTGTTGTTCCAAGAATTTTTCAGAAGTGTTGGAGCAGTGGGACTATTTTGTAGGTATAAGGGAGGGTGAATGTGAGTCCCTCATAGATAGGAGCAGTTACATACTTAGGTATCAGGCAAAGTAAGCAGATTACACAGGATAACTGGAACTGCATTGGACTGGACTGCATTGGATAAATGGAGTTCCTGGTAGACAATGGAACAGGACTGTCCTGGATAACTGGACTACTGGCAAACAATGGAGCTGGACTGTGTTGGATAGCTACAGTTACTGGCAGACAATGGAGCTGGATAACTGGAACTGCTGGTAGACAATGTAGCTGGAATGCACCAGATAACTCAAGCTACTGGAATACAACTGAGCCAGACTGTGTCGGATAACTGGTACTGTTGGCAGACAATGGAGCTGGACAACAGTAGTCTTTGGGGTAAATTAGCTGGGCTAAACCAAACAAGTAGAATGGTGAGCTGAGTTTAACCCAGCAAGCAGGGTGCATTTGAGATTGAATATTTGAGCTTAACACAGCAAGCAAGATACACTTGGAATTGATTAGCTGAGCTAAACCCAGTGGGCAAGGTACACTTGTAAAATAACCAGGCCAGCTGGAACCAGAGCGACTAGCTGGACTTGATGAAACTAAAAGAGTTTAGTATTACTTTTTTACTTTTTACTTCTTTATTATCCTATTTTAATACATTATGTTGTTTCCATATGGGAGAAAAGCACTGCAGCATGAATGCGGAAAGACAGCCTAGTAGTTTTAGTATAAAACATCAAATCACAGTCAATTTCTTTCATTTTTATAGTCAAGAATATACTAATTTGGCTCTTGACTTAGGGAAGCTTTAAACAAAATTAAAATAATTCAGTAGAAGGGATTTATAGCAGTTAAACTGTATATTTCTGTAGCTACAAAGTACTGGCAATTTAGAGCTTTTTTGTCATACCCTTAGCATGGTCATGCATTTTAAAAGCAATTTTTTATTTGTTAGTAAACATCAGAAGTTATTTGCCGCTAATCAGTAAATTCTGATTTGGTAGAGGTGCACAAAGGGTCAGTAGAGGCTGTCAGGAAATAAAGTTTAGACTCTGACCCCAAATTGTAGGCACCATAGTCTCCTCATGGAAACCATGCAAATAGGAACTCTGATAATGGGTGGGCACTAAGTACATAAAGCTAGGGCTTTTTTGAAGCTCTGATATGTAGCCATACCCCCGAGATGTTGCAGACATGCCCTGTCCTTCAGAATACCACCTATTTCCAGTGGTACAGCAACCTGAACACTGTCCCTCACTCCTTATAAGACTTTATACAAGACCTGACAATTAGATAACAGTTCGAAAAATAATATATACATGGCCATTATACACCTAAAGCATGGTTCACAGTTGAGCGGAAGTCTACTTAGCATGTTTTGCGATGGTTAGAAACTGTGCATTTATCATATCCTGCACCCGCAATTTTGATCAACCACACTACCTATAGTTTGTATGCTTGTGAGCAGGGCCCTCCACCCTTTTGACTGTCTGTAAATATCCTGTTTGTTGTATCACTGTCTCCTTTTGTAAAGTGCAACGGAATATGCTGCGCTATATAAGAAACTGTTAATAATTAAATAATAAATAAATAAATAAATAATCAGAATCATATGTTTGTCAGCCACATCTCTATTTACAGCAAAGTGGATACAACTCGCATACCCTCCAACAGTACCGAATTTGCCGGTAATGTACCATTTTTTAACAGCCTGTACCGGCAAATTAAACCTGTACCGAATGTACAGGTTTTTAAAGAATTGACAGCCGGGCAGAGAAAGTTGTCTGTGCGCTGCCCGGCTGGATCTAGTCTCTACTGTATAGTCAACTCAAAGCAGCGGCAGCAGCCAGGACTGTCGCTATTATAAATTCTCCCTAGTCTGGATGGCCGCAAGCCAATAGGAGCTTGTGGTCCGGCAGCCGCTCCTGATTAGCTGCCAGACTGTGAGCTCCTATTGGCGGGAAAATTGAAAATAGCGACGGACCAGGCTTCTGTGCCCGGCTGTAATTTCTTTCAATTGTGTGCGTCTGGCTGCTCCCCCTTGGCAATGAGCAATTCCCTCCCCCATGACAACAAGCAATCCCCCCCCTCCCTTGGCAATGAGCAATCCCCCCTCCTTTACAATGAGCATTTAATGATGGTGATGATGGCTAAATTGTGTAACTCTGAATCAGGGCCTTAGTGTTAATGTTCATGCTGCCGCTGCTGATGGTGCATAGATTACATAAATCATTTGTGTATTGTAAGTGAGAACAACTGTAAAGCACAAGTCTTTTTACAATCATCATCTATTAATGTTTGTACTCATTTCATGGGCACTCTCCTGAGTTATGGTTTTATGCAGTATCAAGGTAAAGAAGCATGTATCAATCACTGTACCTTGGTTACTTAGAAAATCTCTATGGAACTATACAGTACAGTATGTCACAGATTTATCAATATCCTAACACAAAAGCAGCCCCCATAGGTTAATTTATAGTGTATTACTCTGCACAGTTCATACACAGAGGGTAACAAAGTTGTAGTGGTGATTTGGAAATGGCTAGGCAGGGAACTTATACAATTTATACCAATGTACTGCAATTGGCTCCAGTAGTCATGTGTTTGAAGACAGTGATCTTAGTAGTTGAGAACTGATCACTTGACTGCTACCAACATGGCTACGCCTTTGTCTGACAGAAACTACCATGAGGGAAGCATGAGAGAAGCAGGTCTGTTTCCAGAGAGATGAATGTGCGAACAGCATATAGAGATGAGTGGCGACTGAAGCCTCTAATAAAGTGGTTTTCAAACTTTTCTTAACTTGTGCACACCAAACAAGATTTTGAAATTGACAAGGCACACCATCAGCCCCCCACAGGGAAAAACAACCCCCATAGGGAAAAACACATTGGCCCCCGCAGGAAAAAACATACCTATGAAAAAACAATCACACTGGTCCACACAGGTAACAAAAATAAAATACATTGGCCCTCACAAAAAAACAAGAGACCATTGAATAACAGTTGAGCTGGTTGTGGTGGTGGCTGTAAACTGTACTTGAGAACAGCTCAAGGCATACTAGTGTGTCACCGCACAGTGGTTGAAAAATGCTGCTCTAATCACTGAGATACAGTCTGTGCAGTTGGTGGGACCAGTGGCCTTCACCCTCTAAGAAGACTTGCATGGAGAACCCAGTGGCATTCACCAGCACACACTGAGAACAGATAGCCACCCAAGCAAAACAACGGAGAGGCAAAAACTGAACTTTTATAACATACATTCCAACTGTCCCACTAAACGCAGGAACGTCCCGGTTTTTGGGGATGTTTCTGTGTCCCTCACGCGGCCGGCAGTGTCCCGCTGCGGAGGCAGTTGGGAGCCCCCCCAATCTGACAGAATAGACGCTGTGCACATGCGCACAGTGTCTATTCAGCGGCCGAAAAATGGGGCGTTGTCTAATTTGCATAAGCCACACCCTCATTTGCATACACCACGCCCCTTTTGGGCTTTTCGTGTGCCTATTCTTCACTTTAAAAAGTTTCGAGGTATGTAATAATCCGGATTGTGCCAAGGATCATATCTTTCTCACCCCCTGGTTTCAGTGTGCATGCACGAGATCTCACTACTGTTGAGAGATTTCCTTAAACAGCAGAGAGCTGACAGCCACCACAGCCCCAAACAGAGCTGTTCCTGCCTCTTCCAGTTATATATCTTTGTTTATTTTATCTTACCATAAACATTTGATTATAATTGTGTGGAAGTGTGAATGTCACAAGAGGCCTAGGGACGTGAAAGGTATAGGCAATATATTTTAATGCTAGGTCTCCAGACCGGTTTTTGCCTTTCTACTAACATTTTGTTTCTAGGACTCAGATAGAGTTTAACACCTAGTCAGTTGTGTTACAACACTCCCTTCCATCTGCTTACTTTTATTTACTTTCTTCCTTCCTATTCTCCTCACTCAAATCAACAGGCAGATCATCTCTGAAGCAACATCCATAAATTATTCACATGATATTACAGTGTATGTCAGCAGTCTTGCCAGTGTTTAAAAAACCTAAACTGCAAGCCAATTAAAATGTAAACTGAGAAAGACGGATGAGGTTGGGTCGTTGTGGTGTGAACTTGGGCAGCTTTTAACAATACACACTACAACTTCCAGAGCTGCTAATTTGACAGCTACTTTCATCAGCTAAGTTTTTTCTTCATTTAGAATGTGGAGTCCCTAATAGGAGACCATGCTTTTCAGACAGATGAACAATCCCCTGAGTATTGATTTAGTACACAGAAACAAATCATTATGTTTTAAGGGAAGTTTTGGAACGATCCACTCTATATTTTCTGTTTCATGTTTTCTTGCTCTCTTTCTCTCGTTGGTAATGATTTGGAGTTTAGACATAATGTAATAAAAGATCGTAAAGGATAAAAATGTCTTGATATATTGCTCTGTATAGCAAGTTGGTTGTAAAATGTGGCTTATTCTGTAAATAATCATGTACACTGCCATAATCCTTTAAACAGTCTACCCTACATTCTTATGCTGGGAATACAGGGTCAGATAAAATGTGATATCTCCTTATAGTGTACAGTATGTCACCTGATATCTGCACTCCACCCCCTGGGGAGGAGACTTATGAACAAACAGGTGAAAAGTGCACCAGTTGGCTGCAGTAGGAACAGTGAGTGGTTAATGCTGCTGACCATACCCTTATTTATTAACATATTCTTATATAGCGCATACATATTCTGCAGCACTTTACAGAGAATATTTGAACATTCACATCAGTCTCTGCCCATGTGGAGCTTACAATCTATCACATGTACATGCACACACAGACAGTCTAGGGTTAATTTTGTTAGTAGCCAAATAACCTACCAGTATATTTTTGGAATGTGGGAGGAAACCGGAGTACCCGGAGGAAACCCACACCATTATGGGGAGAATATCCAACCTCCGCACAGTTAGGGCCATGATGGGAATCAAACCTCAGTGCTGTGAGGCAGTAATGCTAACCATTACACCATACTCCATACTGTCTACCCTTGCATCAAACAGAAATGTGGGACAATCCGGAATGCTCAATTCTATCTATTTTATTCATCATTTGGCGGCATACACGCTGCAATTATCCAGTCAATATCAGACAGATCACCCAGAAAATTGTAGCATGAATACCCAGCATTAGGCGTATTCTGATGAATATGAGATGATATTGTGATATTCCAGTTGTGAGACATAACCTTCTCTATTGTATAGGAGCTGCACTGCTGCAGAAGAGGGGACACCTGTATGGGAGTAATGGTCAACAGGGTGAGTAGAAACTCCCTTATACTATCGCAGCAGTTGCTGAAACAGCAACAAAAATTAGATAACCATAAGGATTGTTGAATGGTCAGCACCAACTTGTAAAAGTTGGATTGAAACGCAGCTCCTGAATGAACAGTAGCATCAAGCTAAGAGATGATGAGAGAGACTGAACAAGAGGTAAAATTGGCAATTACATTTTTTGATGTGATGGTGAAGCAATTTGGAAAGGTATTTAAAGAAGACCATTACAACTCCTTCAATTCAATATCCAGCTCCTGCGGATGGTGTGGGGCTTCCACATCGAAAGGCATTGAGCCCCTTTGTCGATACTACAACTCCGGACCAGCCAAAAATCTTGAGGCCATACCACATACTGTCTCTGCACTCTCTCCATGCAAGGAGATCCTTCTCAATAGGACCATCTTGAAAGGACTCCAATCTCTCTGGGTAATTACTAGCCTCCAACTGTGCATTAGACTGGAACCTTGCAATATCTCAACACTTGTTTCATCGTCAGCTAAGTTTTTTCTTCATTTGGAATGCCATCTCTGGGAGTGGTGTGGATTGTGCTGATTTCTATTTAATTGACACAATCAAATGACTTTCTGAGTCTCATTTGCAGACCTAAGAAGGAGACCATTTTTTACTTTTGCTTATTATCACGTTATTTTTACTTGAGCTCAAATTGTATATCAAATTGATCATCTATTTTGGATAGCTATCCATTTATAATACAATAAATTCCATGTTATTATGTTTAGTTTTTTTAATTTTTAATTTGTATCAGTGACACTGTCTGCAGATATTTTCCATTTGTTTACTATCAGACTTTTTAAATTGGTTCCTCTTCATCTCATATGTGTCCAAGGTGTCAGGAGAATAACACTGATCTCTACCACTGTCCGTGGTCTTGTCTTATGGTTAGATTATTTTGGCTACAGATTTGTAGATATGCCCTTGATGATTTGGATAATTATTTTTCTTTTAATACCAAATGGTCCATATTGGGAGTTTTGCCATAGGGTCAACAGGTGTCAAGTGGTTGTTAACTGCCCAAAAAACTATTTTTCAAGTCTGGCCTCCATTCTCTTTATTTCAAATAATTTTACTTCTTACATATGGATTGGCTGGAGGCATCCTTGGCCAAATAATCCTGAGTAGCCAATTTTTTTATGATTAGAGTTATATATCTGTACTCCTTTCACGAACACAACAACTGCTTACTAAATGTTTGTCATCTCCCTCATGGTACTTAACGAGGCTTGTGGAAAATGATCCCCCTATTCTATAGTGACTTACCCTTCCAATTTGCACAGCATGTCTACTAGTTTATATTTTTATTTATTGTTAATATTTCATTAACTTCTTATCATTAATATTTTATTAACCAATGTGTTAAGAACTATACCAACCCACCATTTCTTAAGTAATTTTTGCTGATTATACCATTATGTCATCTAACTTAATATTGTATTCTTTGCAATATGTTTGCAATGCTTCAGAATCAATAAAAAACACTTTGAAAAAAAAACCTTAAAAGAATATCTTGATGGTTTTGTGTGGCCTGGCTGCGATGAGGTACCTTGGTTACTTTTACTAGTTGCCAATTTGACACTAGGCATTGCTGGCATAACTGTGCCCTTGTCAATCTAAATTCCTGAATCAGTAATTACTATTAGAATGGTTGAGCAGTGACAAACTATGCTGCATGACAATGCCAATGATTATCAGTGGAGTGCTGCTCTCTTTTCTGAGGCATGGTGAAGTTAGAATTTCCTTTGCTGGCCCAACATTACTTTGTTTTCCCCATCCTATGGACTGTTGCTCTCTTTGTTGAGCCACACTAAATTAAAATTGGTATAATCATGACATAGTGCCTGCTGGTGATGCCTTTCATTTTTTGCTTGTGCATTCTGGTTATTCCAAGCTATTCTAAGTATCACCTCTGGTTTAATGTTAGAACTACTGGCAATTTCCTTCACTGCTATTGAGATCTACTTGGACAGACTTCCTGAGTCTGAAGACTGGAGCCTCCTCCCCACCTTGAAAGATGGCACCCTTTTTTCTTGGCACCTCTAGGCAAAAGTTTCTTATTTAAAAAGGAATCAGCAAAAAACATAAATTACATTAAGTAAATTGTCCTTCCATGCCCAGTTATGAGTTTCTTGACACAGGGTGCAATTCTGTTTGTCCACCTATTTTATGATTGGCAGCTACTAATACTGGTTTTGTTCATCACAAGAACCATATTTGAATTTTGGTCCTGTAATACCAACCAATGGCATCCCTGCAAGTGCCCAGTGGCACTTCATGATACCACAGCACCTAGCTTGTGAACCACTTATATAAGGGGACCTAGCTTGTGAACCACTTATATAAGGAGATTACAACATTTTACTGGCTCCTAATGGTTGGTCCATTGCATTGTGGGTAGTGAGAATTCCTTTTGGTTCTGTAATTGCTTTTATGCACTCCCATGGTCTTAACAAGTCTAATGCATATGGGTTTTTCTATGTATAAATACACATATTATTCGCACCATATTTTAGTAGATTGCAGTCAAAGTTGTACTAGGATAACAACTAGTACTTCGTACTGGAAAAAACTCCATTCTACAAAAAAAGATGACTGGAATTTTAGAAGCACTTTATGTGAAGGGAATTTTGTTTCAGAACAGGCCTCTTTACAGAGGTGCACAGTTCAGACAATGGCCCTTATTCAGATCTGATCACAGTACAAATTTGTTCTCAAAATGGGCAAAACCATGCTGCACTGCAGGTCCAGAGATAGTTACATTTGGGTGAGGTGTGTTGAAACTGAAATCTAAATTGCAGTGTAAAAGTAATGCAGCCAGTATTTACCCTGCACAGAAACAAAATAACTCACACAAATCTAACTCTCTCTATACATGTTACATCTGCCCCACCTGCAGTGCACATGGTTTTGGCCATTTTGAGAACAAATTTGTACTGCAATCAGATCTGAATAAGGGCCAATGTGGGAAATTTACTAAGTTGAAAGTTCTATTTCAAATGGGATGTTGCTATGGGCAACCAATCAGAGTGTATTTCTTATTTATTTAGCACCTTCTAGAAGATAATAGACAGTATCCGATTGTTTTCCCATAGCAACATCTCTTGGGAAATAGATCTCCAATCTTAGTAAATTTACCCCAATACTTCTTTGATCTTCAGTATTGCTTCCACTTTCCAACAAATGACATTCCACATTTGTAAATTCTATATTCTTCATTTTGAGGAACTCACAGTCTACAAAATAAAGGTTACATGATAATATTGTCAATTTGTTCTAAAGTACAGAGTTATATTCAATATAGAATTCCTTTGGGACCATTTTTCAGTGGAAATTTTGAGGGCAACCACAAATATGTAGTTGGGATAGTAAATAGGTCAGACTAGTTTAAGCCATATAAACAAATAACTTTGTTACCAAAGCTGAAATGAGGTGAATATTTCTAGGAACAGTTTTGAAAATTTAGCTTGTGCATACTTGTCATTAAACATTAAAACTCTATCATTTCTCAAGACATGAAAATTTAGTTGTAGTAAATGTATTTACATTTTATATCTACTTAGTTTTACTTTAAAGCCTGTTACAGGAAACAAAATGTCACCCAAGAGGACTGAAAGTGTGTGTTAATGTGCTCAAATGCTCTAGACAGAATAAGTGCTTTAAAAAGTAAAATACTGCTGAGCACTAATAGAAAATAAAGTTGTTTTTTACCAATAACTTTTTGGTATATTGTGTCCGATATTATAGTCTGTTATTGCACACATATATACAGGGCAAGCTGGTGCCTTGTGAATGAATAATTGTAGAACTTTGTTCTATATAATGTACTCAAAGAGTAATAATATTGCTAATGGTAGTTAAAATGATATTAATGTAACCTTTAATTTTTATTTTTTTTAGGCATGCATGGGCTTAATGCTATAAAACAAGTTACCTCCCACTAAGCCTATATTCAAGGACTGATTAGTGGTTTTCCCATTGTTTTTTTAAAGCGATTGTTATGTCATATGTACAGGTGTGATGGTAGAATACCATATATGTCTTTTTGGATAAAAGTAATCTAATACTTTGATAGTTAGTTCAATTCTCATTTATTTTTTTCCAGAATTGGAGTTGAAGGTATTTTACAAAAGCTATTATGGTTTCCAGTAATATAAATAAATGATGCATTTTGCGGGCCGTAGTCTGCTTAATCTGATATGAAACTTGTAAATGCTCTTCAGAATGCTCTTCAAGTAGGTGACCCAGAGTGGTCTTCGTGAGAAACTCACATATAATCTTTGGAGCAGTACTGCAATGACCATCTGTGATTGTTAAATTTGAAATGATGCGAAATGCGTCATTTATTTATATTACTTGAAACTATGAAATACAGTTTATTAGAATACTGAAACTATAAATGAGACCTGAACTAACCAACACAGTATTGAATTCTGGTTTTCCTTCACATTTAAAGAAGGCAACAAACTTGACTGTCTCATTTCAGATGTGTATTGTGGAACACATATCTGTGCAGGTGGCAATTGCAGTAAGCTAAGGATGCAGATAAATTTTACCTGAAGAATATGTGTGTTGTAAACTAGTCAATACACCTCTCTATTCACAAACAGACCAACCAATTAACATTGTGTTGGATTGTTTATAAATAAATGTATCTACTTATCTATTTATAAACCACTGACCACTAGAGGCTTCTCAATGGACCAAATTACTCCTTTGTGAAGCTCAACGTGAAATAAAAAACTGTCACAGCCCAAGTGAAAGTACATTGCAGAAGTTGTCATTTTGATGGGCTTTTAACTAGTCCACTAATAATTTGAATGACAGAACTCCAATTAATCTGCTAAAGATTAACCTCCTAATTGCTTTGATTACAAGATTTAGGAATATCTACACATTTTGTTAGGGTCCTCTAAACTGATTTTGGAAGTACTGTTTATGTTTCTAATCAAATTACTCTGTCTGTCTGGTGCTCTATTCATTTAAATTTAAATATTTTTTTCTTAATGATGTCTCTTTATTATTTTAAGTAAAGGTAAGGCCGATGATTAGGTGTTAATGTATATTAGGGAACTTAATAAATTGTTATTTAAAATCATCAGTGTTTCTTTAGTCTGATTTGTAATATATTTTGACAGCCGTCTACTAATAGATCTGTTTTGATCTCTATGAAGTGAGAATCAGGATATGTAGTGGTTTATTCTTCAGGGCAGTATAGCGGTACAGTAGTTAGCATTACAGTAGTTAGCATTACAGGTTGAGTATCCCTTATCCAAAATGCTCTGGTCCAGAAGAATTTTGGATAACGGATTATTCCGTATTTTGGAATATTTTTATATTTGAATGAAGTATCTTGCTGTACCAGTTACAGATGTAGCCAGTAGGTTTTCAGCATAAAATAAAAATTTAAAAGTACATTTTGGAGACTGTGGTTTTCAGAATATTTAGGATAATGGATATCTGGATAAGGGATACTGAACCTGCACTAGGTCACAATATTGGGGTCACAAGTTCAATCGTTACCAGGATCCTGTCTAGGGTGTGGTATATTTTCTCAACATTAACAACATCAACATTCATTATGTTAACAGGGTCTTCATATTAACATTGAACATGCTGACACATTAACACTGTTGTTGTTGTTGTTGTTGTTGTTGTTGTTGTTATTATTATCTTGTATTAATATGGCACCACAAGGGTTCCACAGCACCTAACAGAACAAATTATTTATTAGGGTGGCAGAGACCTTAGGTGCTGTTGAATGGAGTAAGGATTAATATACATAAATAAATATTCTACCTACAGCCAAGTGCAAAATATTATTGTACTATATAAATACATTGTAATAATGCACAATTAGCTAGAGACCAGCATGCTAAAATTAGATATTAAAATTAGCTAAAATTCCGGTATAACCAATAGTAAAGTTTGTCATTGTGTACAGTATGTAGTGTTTATTGTTTTGCAAACACTTGCCTAGAGTAAACAGTTAATACACCAGCATAATTTATCCTAATACCTATAAAATGATTACATTTGAAGTACAGAAAAGCACAAGATCTTAACGAGTATCATACTGGGTGACTGTAAATGCCTTCCCATGCACATATCATTTGTACTGACCACAGTGTGCAGTGGGTGTTGAAACTGTCTGATCAGAGAAATGTATTACTTATAACGGTATAACTCAACAAGACATGCAGATTGAAACTATTCTGTCTACCCAGTTGCAAATTAATCCCAGATAATACAGCAATGTTACAGTAGACAGGAAGGTATTTGGAAGTAGAAATATGTATGATATGCAACCACCACTAACTGGCAAAATGTGGACATTTGTCCTGACATTAGAATAGTTAATGCCTGTTAAAAATAACAAATATGTTCAGGCCTTGTCCACAATTGGTTTTATTAAGTTTGTGAGGTACATTATAGGTAAAAAACATAACTAAAGATTACAACACAAGCTTTAGTCAGATTCAGCCAAATTGCACCAGCATTGTAGTATATATCTGGCCACAAGGATTTTATGAGAGATGTTGATAGTTACATTTGTTCAGCTAATATTTGTATCTACATACCCATTCACTGACCAATACCAGTGCATGGGTCTATTTGAGCAAGTCATTTCACCCAATGATGTGACAGACTAATGTAGCTTCCATACAGGGCATGTTCTACCATTAGGCAGCTGCCTAGGGTGCTGAGATCACAAACTTAAGGATGTATATGAATAATAAATCCTTGCTCTACTTAATGCAGGGGGTGACTGTGGAACTTCTAAGATGCCAACTTCACACTTTCACTTGAGGGGGCTGGGAACTAGGCATTGGTGACAGTGTGGGGTATGTTGGCAGTAGATTGTGGGTTTGCCTAAGGTGCTGAGAAGCCTTACATTTGGTCCTACATCCATATGCACAACATATAGAGCTGTTAGGTGATCAAGGCGAACGGTCAGGTTGATCTGTATGCAGTCATCTTAACTTGTGTTTAATGTTCCATTTAGCAAAAACAAAACTAAAATTACAGGAATGGTCATCTAGGCATGCAGTAGCAACAGGTCGGCCTTGCAGAGAACGATGCAGATTGTGCTTCAGCAGTAGGGCCAACGTTTGACATTCCTTCTTAATTATAGCAACTGAATTGTAACCGACAGTGAATATTTAATTAGATCTTTGAACTATATCAGATTTGACAGTATTTAACATTTTCTCATTAGTATTTCAAGAATAAGTAACATGTTTCTCGCACAGTTTTAATGTGTTAATATAATAAGCCATATGCCTTACTTCTTTAACATGTGCTGTGCTAGGTTCATAAATTATAGATGATTCCCAAAAATCATCATATTGACTTGTCAGAAGGTTGCCGGGAGATGCAGAGAACGAAACTCTCAAGAAGTATGCATTTTGATTGAAATGTACTTTTAAAAGCCATCTGGATTTGAAGTTCTCCACTTTCAGCAAGTTATGTTCTTGTTAATAGGTTTTCAGAGTCAAGAAGGTCATAGGTAGAGTAAAGCCACCTTAGCACATGAGCAATTAGTTTCCCTTACTAGTGCAGCCGTATAACTCACTAAACCTGACACAGTCAGCTGCCTTACTTTGATGTATTTTGCATTCCATCTTTCTGAATACGACCAGATGTTATCAAACATGTGCGTCTATAGCTTTAGGTGATTAGGAAAAACCTTAATTTGTCCATAATCCATTATTTATTCCACCCAACTTTAAAGATTAGTATACACTCAAACAATCCGGGTTTTCTATGCCTCCACTTATAACAATGCTGTCCAAAAGTTTGGCAGGTATGGAAAAAATGCTGTAACATAAGAATGCTTTAAAATATATGTGTTAATAGTTTATTTTTTGGATCAATTAGCAAAGTGTAAAGTGAATGAACCAAACAGGAAGTCTAAATCAAAACACTGTTTGCTGTGACTGCCCTTTTTCCTTCAAAGCAGTCATACCAAACAGGTGATAATGTTCATAATTTTTATATGAAGGTTGAAACACAGTCAGTAACGAAACAGAAAGAGTTGTATAGGAACAGCCAAACTCTGCTACAAAGATGATGTTGTAGAAGACAGTTTTCATGTCAGAGCCCGTTGCTGGTTCCAAAATATGAGGTACCCCCAGTTTTTGTCTCCTCATATTTTTGGAACAAGGACCAGCCCAAGTGTCCGGGGCTGGTTTCATAAATACAGGGGATCACTACTATTTCTGTCCCCCGTATTTTTGGAACCAGGTCTGGCTCAATGAGCCCGGAGCTGGTCATGCTCTGGTGGGGAGACCTCACTCCATTTTTATTTTACTAAATTCCACACACTTTCTTCTTACTAAAAACTGCATTAAATCGCATGCGAATTCTCACTTTGCCTAAAATGTCGCACACAATGTTTGCGAGGTTTTTTTTTTTAAATTGTACGTTTTTTCACATTCGATTTAGTGCAATGTTAAAATATGACTAAAAATTTTACCACTATTACATCTCGCCCATCGACTAATAAATCTATGTACAGTATATAGAAATGAATGTGTGTATGTACAGTATGTGTGTGTGTGTATGTTCCAGCATATCTCTTGAGTGCCAGGAGCAATTTATACCAAACTTGGTACACATATGACTTGCACTCTGCAAAAAAATTCTGTGGGGTAAAACACCACTAGCATCCCCATGGCATTCCCCATGGCAGTTGCTTCATCCGGTATTGCTGCTACACTTTTGACAGGAGGTAAAACAGCTCACTGTGCTTTCGAGTTACCTTTAAATATAGCAAACACAGAGACACCTAATCGCAACATTTCCGGAGGATCAAGCAAAGCAAAGGTTTTACAAAGGTTTTACAGCATTGCAAACTCATTATATGGGATGAGTGTACTATGGCGCATAAGGCTACATTTGAAGCCCAATATGTCACTTTAAGAGACCTAAGAAAAACCAACATGATAATGGGAGGTGTCACTGGTTTTGGCTGGTAATTTACCAGTAATTTCGTGTGGAACCATAGCAGATGAATTGAAGGCCTGCAATAACTCATCTTATATTTGGAACACCATTGTAAGGCTCAGACTAACAACAAATATGTGAGTTCATCTAAATGGGGATCCTTCAGCATAACATTTAGCTGACAAACTTCTGCAGCTTGTTAATGGAATTTTGGGTACTTATGTAGTATCTGGGCTGCCGATTTTGTGATTGTATGCCTTACCTTAAGGCATACAATCAGATGCGATGCGATGCGATTCGATGCGATTTTGCATAGGATTCAATGTTAAGAAGGTCCTGTTCATTTCCCCACTATCCAAGTGGGCATAGAGTTGATTTTATATAGCGTGGCGAGCGCAGCGAGCCACCGAGCCTGAAGCGTGGCGAGCGAAGCGAGCCCCGCGAGGGGACGCATATTTCTTAAAAAGTATTCTGTGTCCCCTCGCCACGCTTCGGGCTCGGTGGCTCGCTACGCTCACCACAGGTTTATATCCAACTCCATGCCCACTTGGATAGTGGGGAAAGGAAAAGGACCCCTTTTTCCCATTGAATTCTATGTTAAAATGGACTCAGACCATTTTAACATTGAATCCTATGGAAAAATCTTGACCATCGCATCGCATACGATTTGGTCGCATGCGATGCGATGCGATGCGATCCGATCCGATTTCTAAATCAGACGCCCAGATACTACATAAGTACCGAATTTTGGTTTCTGATACAGAGGATGGTTCTATATCAATTGAAAACATTGGAAAAACTGTGATGACCCATGAAGAACTCAAGCAAGCAGTGTTTCCCAGTTTAGTTCAGCACTTTGCCAATCCTTCTTGGCTTAGTGAACGAGATATCCTTGCACCAAAAAATGATGCAGCTAATTGCATCAACAGGTAACTGTTAATGACATTTCCTGGTCCAATTCACCTTTACAAGTCAGTCTGTACTACATGCGATACAGGTCAAGTGGTTAACTACCCAACTGAGTTTTTGCATTCACTCGATCTACCTGGAATACCTTCACATATTTTAGAGTTCAAAATTCTTCTCTGGAATCTTGATCCGCCTTCCTTGTGTAATGGAACACCACCATTATGAATGGACATGCTGCAGGTGAAGACGTCTTTCTTCCTAGGATACCAATGATCCCGTCACATGCACCCTTTCAGTTTAAATGCCTTTAGTTCCCCATTTGCATTTGTTTTGCAATGACCATCAACAAATCACAAGGATAGTCTTTAAAAGTTGTCGACCTTGATCTTCAAATTCCATGTTTCTTACATGGTCAACTGTATGTGTGATGTTCCAGAGTTGGAAATTATCAAAATCTTCACAATTTAGCTCCAAATGGAAAGACCATCAACATCATTATCCACAGGCTCTTCAAGGTTAAATAAATAAAATGTAAAGATATGAAAAACATATTTCTTTAGCTCAATCATACTTCACTAATTGTAGTTCTCCTAATAATAAGCAGCATATACATTTTCTATGAGATCCTATTAATAAAAAATCTATATAATAGGTGGAAGAGTGTACGTGTGTGTGTTTGTGTCTGTTGGGTTGCGAAGAGACCGTGGCACTCTGAGCCACCAAATTCATCAACAGGGTACCTCTGGACCCAGTGGTGTGCACACCAAAATCATTTAAAAAAAATATTTTTTAGAAAGTTTAAAAAAAACAAGGTTTTCCTGGGCAACGCTGGGTGGGTCAGCTAGTATAATAATATATATATATATATAGATAGATAGATAGATAGATAGATAGATACAGTGGCGTAACTATAGGGAATGCAGGGGGTGCGGTTGCTATGGGGCCCGGCCTCTCCAGGGGCCTGTGGGCCCAGCAAGCAACCCCCTGCACCATGTTTTTCTTGTGGCAAGATGAGGCAGAAGCCGCCTCTAATCATCCTCAGCGTGCTGCCTGCGAGCAGCCGACTATGGCACCGGCGGCAGTGACAGGGCCCCCACCCAGCAGCAGTGCGGCGCATACGATGTGACAGGAGAGGGGACACACGAACCCCCCCCCCGCACCCGCCCAGCAGCAGCACGCTGCCTGCTAGGACTCGGAGCACTGACCATCAACAAATCACAAGGATAGTCTTTAAAAGTTGTCGACCTTGATCTTCAAATTCCATGTTTCTTACATGGTCAACTGTATGTGTGATGTTCCAGAGTTGGAAATTATCAAAATCTTCACAATTTAGCTCCAAATGGAAAGACCATCAACATCATTATCCACAGGCTCTTCAAGGTTAAATAAATAAAATGTAAAGATATGAAAAACATATTTCTTTAGCTCAATCATACTTCACTAATTGTAGTTCTCCTAATAATAAGCAGCATATACATTTTCTATGAGATCCTATTAATAAAAAATCTATATAATAGGTGGAAGAGTGTACGTGTGTGTGTTTGTGTCTGTTGGGTTGCGAAGAGACCGTGGCACTCTGAGCCACCAAATTCATCAACAGGGTACCTCTGGACCCAGTGGTGTGCACACCAAAATCATTTAAAAAAAATATTTTTTAGAAAGTTTAAAAAAAACAAGGTTTTCCTGGGCAACGCTGGGTGGGTCAGCTAGTATAATAATATATATATATATATATAGATAGATAGATAGATAGATAGATAGATAGATACAGTGGCGTAACTATAGGGAATGCAGGGGGTGCGGTTGCTATGGGGCCCGGCCTCTCCAGGGGCCTGTGGGCCCAGCAAGCAACCCCCTGCACCATGTTTTTCTTGTGGCAAGATGAGGCAGAAGCCGCCTCTAATCATCCTCAGCGTGCTGCCTGCGAGCAGCCGACTATGGCACCGGCGGCAGTGACAGGGCCCCCACCCAGCAGCAGTGCGGCGCATACGATGTGACAGGAGAGGGGACACACGAACCCCCCCCCGCACCCGCCCAGCAGCAGCACGCTGCCTGCTAGGACTCGGAGCACCAAAGTGCTGGCGGCAGTGACAGGGCCCCCGTCCGGCAGCAGCGCGGCGCATACTGAACAATGTGACAGGAGAGTCGACACACAACCCGCCCGCACCCACCAAGCAGCAGCGAGCTGCCTGCTAGGAGCACCATAGTGCCTGGCAGCCGTCTCTTCCAGTGGTGGGATCCGGCTGCAACCGGACGGCCGGGCCGTGGCCGTCCCGTGTGAATGGACACAATAGTGTCCATTCACAACTACTGTGTGCGGCACGGCTTTTGGCCGTGTGGGATTTCGCCGTCCGGCGGAAGCCGGACAGTGTGAAATGAGCCATACCCTAACCTTCCACTGCAGCCTAAGCCGCCCCACTAGTGGCTAAACCTATCCCCCCTTTTCCCAGCCTCCCGCTCCCCGCATACTTACCATTCGGGATGCCGTCTGACAGCATTCCAGCCTCTATGCAGTTCCAGTGCCAGTCTTTCTGAAGTCCTGATGCCAACGTCGGTATACTGAATTTTGGTATCAGGACTGCCAGGATGCTGACTGTATGTATGTATGTGGCAGTGGCCCTTATTCTGATCGGTGCGGCCGGATCCGATTATGCGGCCAGGACCGTGCGTGCGAAACCCCGCCTTCCATACGGATCGCCAACTCCATCTGTACGCGGTAAGAAGCTGGCCGAACGGACCGCACGTGTATTTTTTCACGGAATACGCCTCCTCCATCTCAGGGAACCTCCCCATCATTTGATGGTCGCAGGGTTTAGATAGATAGCTAAAGTCTGGGCTCGGACTATAGTTTAGGGATCCAAGTGCACCCTAGTTGGGGATGGGTAGTACAGGGTGGGGGGTTTTAGGGGTGGTTTTATTTGGGCGTTTGGGGGGGTGTGATTTATTTTAGTTTTCCAGTAACCGCGATGGATGGTCTTGCTTAGTAACTATTAAAATAGTTGTAAATTTCTTTATGCTACAAACTATTCAGTGCTGGATGATATTGCTCCCTTTTAGTGAGCATGACTGCTTCATATAAGGTACCACCTCAATTTTTTCCCGAGTAGGCGCCCTCGAGTTTATACATATATCCTGTATTACTTCGCAGCAGTGCGATTTCTAGAATGTTCTGTCTCAGCTATACCTTTTGGTTCACTACCACTCTGTTTATTGTATAATTGGATTTGCAACTCCGTCTGTCACTCATTCCATTTTATGTATGTTTTATATGTGGGGGAGTTTCCTTGTTTGTATGCAAAAATAATAAAAATTACTGAATCTAAAAAAAAAAAAAATGCTGGCAACACTTACCACACTTCTTGTGCAGCAATAGACATGCTGACTTTATGGGGACCTGAGTTGGGGGGGGGGGGCTTAAGAAAATTTGCTATGGGGCCCACAAAGTTCTAGTTACACCTCTGGATAGATAGATAGATAGATAGATAGATAGATAGAGAAGTACCAACACACTCGCCATTCCTAAGAATGGGGTGCAAACAGCACCCACTTCCCAGGATGAGGTGCGGTGGCCTGTGCCCACACACTCTAGTAAATACAAACACAGGGGGCCCTCAAAAAGTGCTGGGCCCCCCGTGTTTGTATATATATATATATATATATATATATATATATATAGCTGTGATTTCCAAGTAAATGAAAACAGGAGGCAGCACTCAAAAAAACGATGAATAACTGTATTAAATCATAACAGTGCAAAAAACGTCAGTATTCATTGTCTACAGTTTCGGAGCTGATGCCCCTTCCTCAGGACAACTGACAACTCAACATAACCAAACAATGGTGAAGTGCAGAAAAGAAAATATATATATATAGAGAGAGAGAGAGAAAGAGAGAGAGAGAGATACACATACACACACTATATTTATTAGGTAATAGTTAGAGTATTAGAGTATTCGCTGATAATCATGACCAAATTAGTTTGTGTCTAGACTATGAAGTAATCACAGAGTGAACAGGCATGACATTCCGTGTATGTCATCGAAATGACATGGGACCTTCACGTCTCATTTGATTTTGATCATATGATTATTGCATGGTCTCTATTCAACTCTTTAATAATCAGAAAGCAAACATCTGCTTCACTGCGAAGTCTGTTTTTAATTTACAATTTAATACTACACTAAATGTTTAGCCCATCACACTGCCGCTCATTGTGGAATAGATATTTACTGGAATAGAAGACTACTAAACTATAGAAACACATTATGAGCAACATAAAATGTATTTTTCACTATGGAAACATAAGCTGATTTGTGACACTTTTTAAAAATATGTTATGTTATTAAGATAGAGTAAATGTGGCACATGTATTATACTGTAGGTATATAGTCCATAATGGAAATGTACTATAAATTATTTTATATGAATTAGCATATTTAAAATGACCACTATGTTTTATTAAATGGTTAATAACTTTAATGCTATAATGTATTTTGGTTATCTTTGTAATGCAGGGGTAGATTTATTAAGCTCGGTGAAGTGATAAAGTGTCTTTTTATCACCGTCCAATCAGCTCCTACATATCATTTTTCAAACCAAGCCTGTAACTTCACAGCTAGGAGCTGATTGGCCGGTGATAAAAACTAGAAACTTTATCACTTCACCAAGCTTAATAAATCTGCCCCTGAGTACTGACTTGAATATACTACTTGCTGATTAGTTTTTCTCAGGTCAGTATTGGAGAAGCAAAATGTTAAGTGGATTCAATGTTCTGTTTGTATAAATTACATACTGTACTGTATTTCTAGTCCATTAGTTGTAGCAAAAAACTGTGCATTATTGATACTGTATATATGCAAGAAATGTAATAAAGTGCAAACCATTAAGTTTTGCACCTATCCTTTAATTTAACTATCTTGCTACATCACAGTAGAATATGAAATCAAAGTGCTACTAATATCCCAGTATGAACTCACATTCTTCTAAATACAGTAGGTCATAGGCAATTATATACAGTCGTAGTAAAATGTCCTGCATCACTTTATAGGAACATATTTGGCACTTGTGTACTAGCACGGCGCCCATCGCATCGCAGACCATATTTCATGCGATGCGATATCAGCTGATGTTCTACAATGTCATACAATTTTAAAATTGTATGGCATTGTATATGGCATACAATGCTATACAATGCGATGCGCAGCGAGCCCCGCGCAGCGAGCCCCGCAAGGGGGCGCGGATACCTTCACAGGTATCCGCGTCCCCTCGCGGGCTTCACAGGTATCTGCGTCCGCTCGTCACCCTTCGGGCTCGCTGCGCTTGCCACACTTTATAAAATCAACTCCACGCCGACGTGGATAGTGGGGGGTATGAAAAGGTCGTAGGATGTGAGAGGAGCAGGGTTCTGCACCTAATGTTGCAATTCAGCACCCAGCTTCTGCCACCAAGTTAATACTTTGGTGTCACCCCTTGGCGGGTTAATACAGGTAATGCCCGCAACCCCTCAGTGAGGCCACTGGTTCAATGGATTACCTCTTGATGCATGTTGCCCTATATCTTTTTTTCTAGTTTACATAGTAAGTATTTTCAATTATCTGAATCTTGCAGATATATATCACTTACTGTACACAGACAATCTGGTATTACATGTATAGGTAAGACTGAAAAATTCATAAAATTTCCTGTGAAGTGATGCCACCCCACATCATCATATGGCATTGAATGACCCTAAATGTGCAAATATGGAGACATGCGCACACCCCAGGAGCGAATAGCTTCGGCAAATTTTGCACTCAACGAACATATCGCTTTGGGAAGGGAAGGTCGGAGCGGCAGCAGGGACCCCCCTATAAAAATGCTGGGCATTCCCCTGAGAAGGCAGGAGTGGCAATGCCTGCTCAGGGCGGACAGTTGACATCAGCATATGTCCCGAAATACATCACATGACATCAGCACCTGTCTCGAATTCCGTGGATTGCAGGCGGAATAAAAGTCAGTCTATACTGTCAGCGACCATAGAATGATTTTTCTCCCATTCGGTCACATACGAGAGGATGTGTTCACGTACAAATGCACTCGAATGCTGGGGAGGGGATTCGGGTGCCGCTAGGCTGCGATTACATGCAGCCTAGCGAAAAATTCTGAATCAGGCCCACAGTTTGCCCCTCACACCCCTTACACTAGCTGTCATGGCTCACTAAAACCCATGGGAAGAGATCAAGGTAAAACATAACTTATCAGAAACAATAGCATCAGATGGTTGTTTAAAGAAGAAAATCTGTAAAACTGTTTTTATTTCATGTGTTGGTGACTGCAAAGATAGAGAAGTGGGAAGCTAGTGGAAGTGAACTAAGGGCCATTTAATATGATGACATCAGAAATTATCCTGGATATATGTGCTGATCATCAAACTGTAGTAATCACATTTTTATCTTCAGACTTAATGAAGCACTGGAAGTTACAGACGAAATGGATTTCACAATTACTGCAGAATCAATTTAGGATATAATATATTACGGAGCATCCCTGCCACAAACCGGCTGCAAAAGAGCCTAAACGAGATCGATTTACAAAATGGCGTGTTTTTACACTACCTGATATGAATTTGATAGTGGTGTCCAACCACTTTAAGCATAAGATAAAAAAAAAAAAAAATTTGAAGAGGCCACAATGAAACTTGTAAAATATGCATAATTTACTAAGTGAAAAGAGAAACCTCTCTGCAGTTATGACAGACCTTAAAATGGCCATATACGTTTTGAACAAGACCAATGCATCGAGCCAAGAAATCGAGTGAAAAGTGGCCAATCTTTTGTGCCTAACCTCCTATCCCGATAAGATGTGTGGTCCTGTGCCTTGTTGGGACCATGTACAATACATTGTATAGTATGCATAAGGAGCACATAAGATGTATCATATGTGATCATGCTGCCCAGGAGCCTGGTGCCTCCCCAGCAGGAAGTTGACTGGTATCGCATGCGAGGGTGGTATATGATACCTCCCAAAAGTGTATGAGCACTTTTACAGCATTGTAAAAAAGTCTCTATATGGACAGAAGTATGTGCAGTGACAGTACAGTGTGCAGTGTGAGTACCAGAAGGGGTGTGGCCATCCCATTTACAGCTGCAACATATTCCCACCCCCACCCCCCCACCCCCCACACACACACTGTATCAACACTTTCTGCTCAACCACTATGGCAACCCATTTCCCCACCCCTGTAGCAGCTGAATCTGAACATTCCGGTAGCAACCGGTTCTAAAATCTGTAACAGGGTCAGATTAGTGCAACAATTTTGGGATCAATATTGGAAAAAAATTGTACAAAATAAATTATTTTGGCCAATCATGTTACAATCACCTTCCAGTGCAGAGACATAACTTTGAGAGCCATTGGAGACACCAGCCTCAAGACTCCAAGCCCTAAAGGGGTACTAGCATGTACATCTGTGTGATGCACAGAAGGATCAAAGTGAAACCATTGCTCTTCCAACAGAGGTTCACCATTTCCCCGCTGCTGCAGAGTTAATTGTCTCTATCTTGGGAGCCCTGCTAACACCTGCATTAGGGGACAGGATGACTCGCACCTGGTAAATCAGCTTCTGCTGCAGCAAGTGATGGCTGAATCTCATGACCCTGACCCAACAGCAGTTGTCACAAAGTGAACTGCCATTCACTGCAGTCTCTGCTCCCTGTAGACTGCCAGAGAGTGCTCTCTATATAATTCCGTTATATATATATATATATATATATATATATATATATATATATATATATATATGCGTTTATATTCACACATACTGTATTGTTCAGTTTTTCCACAAGCTGTTTCTGTGGAATAATCTGGAGTTAGCCAGGGGTACTGAGACTCGCACCCAGTGGCGGGCTGGGCAGGGGGGCAGGGTGCCAGTTGCCCCCCAGGCCAGTACAATGTAATCGTTTGGGGCCACCGCAGCAGCAGGAGCACTGTGTTTGTGTTTACTTGCGGCTAGGAGGCAGTGCAACATGTGCTCCTGGCTACTCTCTGAGATCAGTGACACTTGACCAGCTCAGGACTGGAGCAGCTGCAGTGAGCAGTCGGAACAGAGACACAGCGTAGCCAGGGGATTAAACAGCTGCCGACCAGGATTGTTGTGGCCACCCCCTCCCCTGGGACCAGCCACCAATGGAACTGCCCGGGTGACCCCTCCCTCCCCTCTTGTGTCACGACCTCAGTCACCTTCTCATCATCATCCACTGCTCTCCGTCCTCAGTCCTACTCCTCACAGGCAGCTTCTATCCTGCTCCCTCCCTCCTGCAGCCTGCACCCATTACAGCAGCTGGTCTGGGTGAGTGCTTTGGAGGGAAGAAGGGACAGGGGTGGGGATATCTGCTAAAGGCTATGTGATAAACACACAGAAGAAAAATAAATGTGTCAGTGTTGTTTACGTGTGTGAGTGTGGGGGGGTATGGATGGTTTTATATTGTGTTTATGTTTAACTGTTGCATACATGTGTGTGTGTATGGGGAATTTGCTGTTATTTTCTTTATTTAACGTGTGTGTCTCTGAGTGAGTGTGTGTGTGTGTGTGTGTGTGGAAAGATACATGTGTCAGTGTTCCATACATGTAAGTGATGTGAGTGTGTGTTCATGTAGGAGGCGGGAGGCTGCTGTTTTCTTGATTGTCTGTGTTTATTTAAGTTTATCTGCATGTCATTGTGTATGTGTGTGTGTGTGTGTGTGTGTGGGGGGGGGGGGGGGGGGTTGCTGCTTTCCCCTTGTTGCTTCTCCATACTCACGTTAAGCAAACCATGCCTCCAACATTTTAATGCCCATTTTACATTTCATTTGCATATTTAAAAAAACGGGGCCACTTGCCTGTGTGTGCTGCCGAGGCCGAAAGTTACCAGCCAGCCCCTGCTTGCACCTGCTCGAAGACCCCAGAAGCCACTAGCAGGATTCTCTGACACCGTTGAATACTAAAGCATGGTAAAGACATGTAGCCCTTGGTGTCCTCCTCTTGGCTTCAAGCCACTTCCAGCCTCCACTGGTATACACAATGCAAAGTCAGATGGTTCCTTACATTTATCCCATTGAGAAGAGTGCAGAGAAGTGAAGTTGCTCTGTCATGACTTCCAATGTCTCATTGACTGCTGACCCAATTTTTTTAATCAGGAGGGACATTTTAACAATTAATACAGACTCATATTATTTATATTCCTGACTCCTACTACTTATACTCTTAAAATACAAATATAACTAAATTAAAATACAAGTTTACGTCACTCCATGTATTGAAATGCATACTTATCCTTCAGGGGACCAAACTTAAGACCACATATGCCAGAGTCAGACATTTAATAGATATTTGTAATGATGAAGAATCTGTTTGTAGTATTGTAATTATAACCTTCACTGACGCAATTTCCATATTAAAATACTCATTTCAAGCCAGGGATTTGAACACTTTCTAAAGGCTAATACACACTAGAAGATTATCTTTCCTGGTCTGGCTGGTTGGTTGGAATGAAAATCTGGAAATTCTGGGAACAAATTACAGGTTTGCTGTGGCCTACAGTACATGGCCCTTAACATCCCATCTTCAATAGAACTCCCATCTTAATAAATTAACCTCTTAACCTACTATACAATATTCATGTTTACAGTATATTTGCATCTAGTCAATTATAACTTTCATTTAACTAACACTTAAAACACAAAATGATCATTATGGCATGCAGGGGACTTGAAATCGCAACTCCATTGTTAATACGGTAGGATGTCATTTTTGGCGGCTAAAAAAATTGCACCATAATGCACATGTATGATTTTCGGTGCAAATGTATAGACAAAGTCAGAAATCCTTTGCGATTTCAGGCGATTTCTAATAACGGATATGTGCAATTTTAATTAAAGGTGTGATTTTCAGTAACAGGAACATTACTCGTATCACTCGTATGGTGGTGAACTCATTGGTTGGGGACAAAAACTCTAGAGTTTCCAGAAGATAAGAGACTTCAAATGGCTGAAACTATTAATATAAACCTAGAAAACATACCATAATAAATGTTGTAGGCTGCCAATACATAGCCTCATCACAAAATTAACATATAAAAGGTAAAAAAAAAACCACTAAAATCTTAAAGTGCCCCTTCCCTAGTAACCTTGTATTGTAAGATTGCTGTGGCCCTTGACATCAATTCCTACTCATACTGTGTATCACATTATTTTGACAGTGCATACAGTAAGAAAGATTAAACACAGGTTGCTTGGGCTCATGATTCTCATTGCACAACATAATGACCAGTCTATACAGGTACGTATCTAAGAAAGTCTCAGGTTCTCTTTAAAATACTCTGATCCTGTAATATAAAACATCTGCAGAAGTGGCAATTATCCTTCTCTTTAAATGTTCCATTCATTTGTGCTGACAAGCAAGTTGTGTCACATTCTAAGCAGCAAAATGTATTATTAAATAATTAGTAGCTAAAATGCAGAAATTAGAGGCCACTTCCTTTCTCATGCATCTCCCAACTACTTCAGACTATTGATTTAAGGTAAACTGATCCTCTAAAGAGACTAAAATGGAATCTAAGACAGCAGTTTATTGTTAGACAATTACAAGGCTAATGATTGTTCCCTGAGAACGCGGCAGGCATAAAATCTAGAAAATGCCACATAATTCAGTTTGTTGATCTGTGTTTAAATCCCATGTGAGCTAAGATTCCTTCCAATCTATGCCTTCTACAGACCTCATTAATTAAAGTGATAGTGGCAAATCATTGATGTTTTCCTCATTGCCCTTATATCCCCCTAAGCCAATGCATGTAACTCATGCGGCCCTACAGGTATTGTGGCATAGAAAAAGCTCAAAGACCAATTAGAATGTTTTCTGGAAAGAAGACAAATGAAGACAGAAAGCAAGATTACAAGATATCTTTGTGTCCATGTAAAGCAGATATAGTGGTCTCAGGAGTATGGCACTATGATACTTTCCAATAATTCTAATGCTTGTGTAAAGTAGAGCAATCTAATTTTACTTTTTCACTTTAAAGTGAATGTAGCCATAGTATCATATATCTTTAGGTATTAGGCTGACATTAATGTTATGTTTAGTCGATTAGGATATTGGATATTGCTCACTATCTAGCTGCCTTTAAGTCCAACAATGGTATGGTTTCCCTTGGACCATAGAAAGTGAATCTTGGGGGTGAGGTGTTTGTGATGGACACCAGGTTCTTAGATAAAAAAAAGGGTGTTTTAACATACAATAACAAAACATTTGACATGCAAAATGTGGACTGACATCTTACGCTGAAAGGGCAATTGTAGCTGCAGCATGTTAATGGAGGCAGAGCAGCAATCCGGTTGTGCTACCCACCATGCTCCAATTGCATGCACTGTCCCAAAGGGTGTCACAGGTATCAGTCACCAGTCTGACGCATTTTGAGCCCTTCTGGCTCTTCCTCACAGGCAATGTGACTGATCCTGCTGGAGAATCCATATTTAGACTGAAATGGGGTCATGTGGGACTTCTGGTAGAAGGGCTCCTTCTGCCTGTGTCCTCTATGTAGCTCCATCTGTCATGAGGCTAGAGTGTCCATTGCTGTATAGGACGGCATGTATTTAAGATGACTTTATCACGGAGCTCCGTGACCATAAGTGTGTCATTTTCACTTCCAGTTTTGTATGGGGACGGTTGGCGGAAGTGTAGCTTGTTCATGGGATGGGATTTTTATTCATTTTCTCCATGTTTTTTGGCATATGAAACTGAAAACGATCATTCCCCTTTTTTTCAATTTCATATGCCAAAAAACATGGAGAACATGGACCCCATTTCAGTATAAATATGGATTCTCCAGCAGGATCAGTCACATTGCCTTTTGAGGAAGAGCCAGAATGGCTGATACCCGGGGACTGATACCTGTGACACCCTTTGGGACAGTGCATGCAATTGGAGCCTGGCAGGTAGCACTCCTGAATTGCTGCCCTGCCTCCATTAACATCCTGCAGGCTCCAATTACTGTTACTGTATGTTGTTCCATCATTTTGATGGGCCAGCAACTAGTAAGTCACAATTAGCTGTATAGCTAGGAAGAATTATGTGTTTTTATTAGAGGTAAGTAGGGCATAAAATGCAAAGTCGTAGAAAAAAAAGTTGCAAAGAGCTCCATGTGGGTTCAGTGTGATGATTTGCAGGTCTGTAATGAATTCTGTGAAAGGTGACAATGATGTTGAGTTATACTCATCACAGCAGAATATGATTCCTCAACTTGGCCAATTCTCCTGGGCATGTTTATAGGCAGCAATGGAAAATCTGCAGTGTTGATGGTCACAAAATGCCACAATTGCTGCATCGTTTTGGCACATGGCTGACATTAGGCACATCAGATGGGGTGCCAGTACATAGTCTCAAAGTATGCCCAAATGCATTAACCCTAGTGATTTATGGGTCTATAGCTAATCAGATACTTAACTGATTGCAGATTATTTTCAGCCTAGTTGTGTGTCTACATACAATTTAAATGTTAAATTAAATTAGGACTTTAAATAATGGTGGTACCCTAATTGGATAGCTGATAAAAAAAAAATTGAACAACATTGAAAAAAATGTTTTATCTGGGATAATGACACATTGTTGTACTGTAAGTGTCTATATGAATTTACACTAGTAAACTGTTTTCTCTTATCTAGAACATAAGGCAATTGTGTTCCATTATTTACTCTTGTTATATATCTACATACCTACATGAAATCAGTATGATGATTTAGTCTCACATGATTGGATTAGACTCAGTATATCCCAATGTTTATTGATGCAAGTCAGAAATAAAAATGGGATGTTACAAATCAATAGTTCTATTTCAATTCAAATAGAAAAATATATTCATTGTTTCTATTAGCGGTGGCTGCAGTGCAGACCATGTAGCGCAGGGGGTACCGCTTATCAGATATAAATATATATGTAATCATGTACTGTATGCAATATATGCGCTGGATGGATCTCCCGTGTATCAGCTACATACAGCATGTGCCATTCCTCATCCAAGAATCAGCATAAGGCTTTACACATTCCTAAGCCCGCTCCCACTCTCCTGTGACACTAGACAATACGAGTACCCGGGGTGTCTTTATGTAAAAAGAAAATCAAGGGATTTGTTAAGATTTTAAATTTCACAAAATTAAGACCTTATGGAATACGTACCAGATAAGAGCCTGTCAAAATGACAGCATAAGGCACCTACCTTCAATATCTAGGCAGTACGGATGGTGTAATGGTTAGCATTACTGCCTCACAGCACTGAGGTCATGGGTTCAATACCCAGCCATGGCCCTAACTGTGCAGAGTTTGTATATTCTCCCCGTACTTGCGTGGGTTTCCTCTGGGTACTCCGGTTTCCTCACACAATCCAAAAATATACTGGTAGGTTAATTGGCTCCCAAAAAATTAACCCTAGTATGTCTGTGTGTGCATGTACATGTGGTAGGGAATATAGATTGTAAGCTCCACTGGGGCAGGGACTGATGTGAATGGTCAAATATTCTCTGTAAAGCACTGCGGAATCTGTGTGCGCTATATAACAAACTGCTAATAAATAAATATCTGTCTTCACAGCTCCCTCTCTCCATATCCAGCAGGCTTGAGATAGATATTTTTGCTTTCACCTTTTGTTGAGGAGTAATTTGGTCCAGCAAGTGACCTCTAGTGGTCACTGGCCTCAAAAAAAACTCCAAGGGAGGAGGTGTTTTCTCCCCCTGGGACCGCCAGTCTATACTCCAGAATCAGAGAGAGTGTTTCCTATGAGAATACACTCTCTAGTCCAATCTGACTTTGTCAGGTTACAAGCAGTGCCATATTTAACATGTAAGTCAATAGGTTTGACATTTTGTAGACATCCTACCTTCCAAAGGGTAATCTATTTACTCGTTAAGACCAATGGCCCTAGGTGTGTCTATGTGGTGATCTACAATCTAAATTGAAAAAAGCATGAGTAGCAGGGGCGTAACTAGGTATTCGTAGGCCCCATAGCAAAAGTTTGTAAGGGCCCCTGTATACCAAATATTGGCGATAAATGTATATAGAAAATATAACTTATACAGTAAAGATGGGCCCCCTTCAGCTCTGGGCCCCATAGCAGCTGCAACCCTGGCACCTATGGTAGTTACGCCTTTGATGATTAGGAACTGATTGTAAATATATTACTATGGCAATATTTTATTTATTCGGTTTCTATTGTGAGAACAGTGAATGCTCCAACAGACATAATGCCAGAGCTTAAAATAACAAACAAGTAGAACGTTTATGAACTGAACAAGTTGCATAAAAAGTGAGACTGAATTTAGTTATTGAACTTGTAAACTAGAAATAGCCTTTTCATCATTATGCTTGACTGACTAGGGCAAACGAGACTTTAAATGTGTTCAGTTCCTTTAATAATTGCTTGATCTTCCCTGATTTTCTTTAGTTCACCTCTATTAATTTCATTATATTTCATAAAATCCATTCAGCAGACTGAAAAGTAATTAACTTTAATAGCTATACAGTGCAATGGGAAGCCAGTTTGAGGGTTGATATTGCAATGCTGGTAAAGGAAGGAGATACAATTGCACATTAATTAGGCGCAAGCAAACAACCTCCTTAATAGCTCATGTTCTTAATCCCAAATTGACAACAAAAAGATATAAGAGCCAGATGCTACTCTACTGTCTCCAGGCAACATTACAAACATAAGCACTAAAAAATAATCTTCGCTGGGGCGATACACACTATCCTCTTGTTTGTAGTTGGCGGTATATTATAGAAGGAAGCAACTATGTTGCTCCCTGGGGATAGTGAGTTTTCATTACGAGCTGACATGATTCTCATACACAGATCAGTAGGAAGGGATCAGATTCATACAGGCTAAAAATGTTATATGATAAGGAGTAAAGTGTTATTCAACATCAAATTATTATAATACATATATATTTGTTTTTTAAGCTTCCCGGACCCTTACCAATAACAGCACCATTCATTTTATTGGGTGGTGTAATGGCTCCCACTGCAGCCGAGAAATTTCAATACAGGAGCTCTAACTGTAGATGTGACATCATTTAGTTAATTGATTTTTGAAGTAGAAAGCAAACTTAAGGATAATTCCCCTTTTGCTAAATGTTTGAAGAAATGAATTCCCCTCCAATTTACATGATTTGCAGTCTTCCCATGATTAGCAATCTCCTGACACATCATTATTCCACTTCAATCCTACAATGTACAGTAATTGCATTTCAAAGTTCCAGAGGAGTTGGAGCTATCACTGACTATTTCTAACAATGCTCTAACACTAATACTAAACTCCCAATTCAAACCCCTAAACCAGGCATGTCCAAACTATGGCCCTCCAGCTGTTGTGAAACTACAAAGCCCATCCAATTTTGCTATTAGGGAATGCTATGGCAAGGTATGCTGGGACGTGTAGTTTCACAACAGCTGGAGGGCCATAGTTTGGACTTGCCTGCCCTAAACCAACACTACTTTCTTCCCATTCTAAATGTAAGTCTTATTTTGCTATCAATTTAATTATCTTGACATAAAACATTTATTGCATGCCTGCCTTGACCTAAATCTATGTACTGTATTATTGATCTTTCAGCTCCCTGTTTAGTACCTTGTATTCTGTAATAAACTTGACTTTAAACATCGCCTGTTGCCTACACAATAGAAACTTTGTTTCCAGCAACCACCACCTCAGGACTCTAAAGGAGTAATTATAATTATGACAATAGTAGGCCCCCATTGAAGTACTGTACAATCCCAACAATGACAGCAAACTCCCTCGGTCAATCGAATTACCCCCAATCATTTCTTTAGTGAATTAAAAGTGAGCAGCAATGTTGGTGACTACAGACAGGGGCACTATCATTTACTGGTGGTTTGGTGAAAAACAGGATATCATGCAATCTTACAGCACAGTGGCATTAAACCGCCCACTGATTTCACAGTCAATCTAACTTTGAAGCTTTTGATTGGATGTTTGGCAGACTCTATCAGCTTCACTAATGACTTGAGCAGCAGACAATCGGGCTGAGCAGGACATGTCCTTCATAATCCTCATATCTATCTTAGCCTGCCCCCTACAGCATTATAAACAAGCAGCACCTATGTGATGTACATTTCTCCAAGTGTATTAGTAGTAGCTGGTGGCATATACAGTAAGTAGTGCTGCTACAACCCTCTGTGGGCTTTGACATATGGGCAACGCTATTATAGTAATGTGTGGGCATTGGTTGATGTTAAAGGATGAACCCAGCCGCTACTCATGTATATATATTCTCCCCTCATGTTGGCAACACCCTCTGTCCAGCCACACTTCAGTGCTGGGGAAGGGGGCCTAGAACTTGCCTGATCAGAGTGCCATGGCTCCACGATACTCTACTTGCTTTAAAAAGCTATGCACGATGAGCCTCAACCCTAACAAAAAGTAGAGGTTATCATGTTTAATTCCTGGGTATTTTCTAGGGTAGGACTGGCCAGAAACAAAATATTTTGCCATGAGTTGCTCATCGTAACCGTAACATATATATTAATTATGGTGGAGCAGACCTGGAGAAAGAGTAAACAGCACCATAGTATAAAGGACAATTTGACTCAATTAATTTCTCTCCAACTCATCATTACTTCTCTGTCAGACACTGTTTCCCTTTGACATGGCATAATAGTATCTGAAAGAAGCATTAAATGTATATTACTAAACAAAGCCTGCAGTAGCATAGACAATTCTGAAAGGAAGGTACTGTCATTTAACAGTTAATCCTGCAACATGCAATTAGGCATTCACTTGGCAATCAAAAACCATGACTATATTCCATGTTTGCATTCCTTTTCAAAGCCTGTAGTAGAGGGGCACTTACTCTGTCAAATCTGCTATAGTAATCAAAACATTGAAATTACTCTTTCCACACTAAATACACTGGAACTGGTTGTTTGATTAAATGTAGAGTAGAGAGTGCAATTTGCTAAATTACAAGTATTCTGAACATGTAAATATAGTTTAATTACTGCAATTAGAGAAGATTACTGGAGATTGGCAGATGGGAATGTAATGCTGTTTTAATTAGAGCTTTTAATGCACTGTAACATAAGCATAATATTAACCCCTTTAGCAAGAGACTGTCCTCTGAAATGAAATAAAGTCAATCTATATTTACAGTATATGCTCAGACTGTTAATTACAAAAGATAGGGATAAAAAAACATGTCAACAATAATATAATCAGTGTTGTATGGGAGATCATGGTTATTATACAGTATATGCTATCTACTTTTGATATATATATATTTGACATGACTATCATATCTTTGTGTGTTTTGCCTAACCAAACAGTTGCATGTTCTGTTGACCTATTATATTCAGTGATTGGAAGATGATCTTCACATTACCCATGTATGGAATGCTCCAACATAGGCGCAGCACAAAGCATACTGTTTTAACCATCAACATTAATTGCAGAGCCAAGGCTGTTATTTCACCAGCCTCTAATACTGGAAAATCTGTACCCGTTGTGCTTGTATACATTGTACAGTGCAGAGGTATCAAGAGTTAGTTGAAGTATGGAAGGGGCTAATTGGGACCCCCCCCCCTTTTTTAAGCTGCTTCATATGCTATTAATTTTAAAGCACAAAAAAAATTGGAATAATAATAATATGTACTATTTCATTAGTATCATTATTATTAATTTGGAAAATAAATACCAATAGTATAAAATAAAGCTTCAAAAATTAAGCTCTAAAAATTTTTTTTGAACTAAAATTAAAAGAGGCTTTGTTCATCTATCCTTTGTTTACAGCCCCTCTTGTAGCTAATAAACTAATAGATTATATATAACCCCTGAGACTCCAGTGGTACCAGACAACTCCATGTCATAATTTTAATCCTACTTTCACCTCCTTTCCTCTGGTTTACTCCATACAATATTCATATATGTATACATATATATTGGAGGTTGGCGGCACTCACAGTGAAATTAAGACTCAAGACACGTCTTAGTAGCTTAACGTTTCAACTCTAATATGGAGTTTTCATCAGAAGCTTCTGATGAAAACTCCATATTAGAGTTGAAACTTTAAGCTACTAAGCCGTCTCTTGAGTCTTATTTTCACCGTGAGTGCCGCCAACCTCCAATATATATCTGAATCGCATACCGTGGAAGGCACCCGGGACCAGATCCAAATCAAAGGGGTGAGTGCCAATACTATATATATATATATATATATATATATATATATAAAAGAGAAATATAGAGTGCGCTAGATACAAATCAACAGTATTAAAACAGTAAGCATTTATTTTTAGTCTTCACAAAGACTTTCGATTAAAAAGTACAGCTGTTCTTTTATTGATACAGATGGTGTTGTAGGCCCAACGCGTTTCGTCAATAAATTGACTTCATCAGGGGCTTAGCGAACAATAAGTCAGCGAGGCGTAAAATCACTGTAAATAATACAAATAATAGAGTTCATTTATATGAACACAAAAAGCACATCATGGATGACAGTCATGATAAGGAGTGGAGGACAGCGGAGAGAAAAAAGGAAATTTGTGAGGATATTTTGATCCCGTTTGGTGACATCAAACGCTAAACATAGAAAAAGCAATTAACATAGTCCCAAGGGGTACAGAATCACCAATAGTGTGTGGTCACCTAATATTGATAATATCAATACCTTACGCAGATTTAACGGATCACATACAGTGTCCCGCCAATGCCGGGATGATACCCAATGCACAGCCTGAGTGGGTGGAGGGTGTTACTAAAGGGAAGGATATAAACATTACAAAATGCTATATGCGCACCTTCATACTAAAGGGAGTAATGTAAATATTACAAAAATGCTATATGCGCACCTTCACCAGTACTTCTTGCTGGGTGTTCTTCCAGTAAAAGTCAAATGACATGCATATATAACACAGGAAAGCTGAGAATACCTCTGCGGGGTCAATGACCCAAAAAAGTCATTCACACAGGTGTGTTACAAAGATGTGCCTTAATAGGAAAAGGGCATATCTATGGGAAAAAAAATATGGATAATCAAATGATGATTTTTAACTGATCCCTTCACCTTCAGCCGAAATGTGACAAACATATATTTTGAAACTTACAGCGTCACAAGAATAAGCGCAGATGCAGTAACAAAATGGTCAGAGACCTACATCAGTTTTTCAATAGTTTTCATGTATGGTTCCTAAAGTACTTCAGAACCTTTGAAATAAATACAAAACAACTATGTTTTACAAGCCAGGGACTGGTATAGAACAATGACCCAAAGTTTAGTGCCTTAGAGAGTACTTACTTTTAGGAGTAGACCGGAAGTGTACAGCTAGGGATCCAAAATCAGAATGAACTCCTATGAGAGATGCAGCTATTTATGGAGCACAGGGTGTGTGACTACTTCCTGTTTCCCAAAACTTATGGTGTGTAACAAAACGTATATAAATACGCTGAATAAGCGTGGTAATAAAAATGCTAGGTAGCTTAATCTGTGTGCATACTAGCGCAGGTTGTCACTATGCAAATAGAATAGGATATGTGGTTCCATACCCTAATTACGCGGTGGAACGCACAGCGTCTCCGCTATGCGTTCCAAACGGGCGCCATATTGGCTGCGCCAACGTCATACCTCATCATTAGAGGTTAAACTACAGCTGGGTGGGCGTATCTCCCTAATTAAGCGGTGGAACGCACAGCGTCTCTGCTGTGCGTTCCATCCGGGCGCCATATTTGTCCGACGTACTACCGAATCCTTAGTGGTTAAACTACAGCCAGATGGGTGTGTCTACAAGTAAGGAATTACCTAGCCTGTGGAGCGCAAAGCTAGTGTATATGCGTTCCAATCAGGCGCCATCTTAAAGGGGACTAACTCGCTAATAAGTGGAAATTCATAACATAATGTCACTTAAACACACCATTTATCAGCTCACTATATATATATATCAATAAGAGTTGTATATAATTAAAAAAGTGCCATATTGATTTATGTGATCAACTAGTAGTGGATGCTATCAATAAACTTATTATAAGCATGAAGTTAATAGTTAAACACATGATGATAACTACCTAGTAGTCATGTAGGGGTGACACATATCAAAGTGTATAAGTGCTATAAGTGCATATATAGGGTCAACTACATAAGAGAGTGCTATAATCATGTTTATATATGTAGATCTCCTAATTATTATGTGGACTGACACAGGTATATGTGCATAAAGTGCTATAAGTGTAAATAATGAAGGGGGCTGCATAATAGTGTATTATAATTAAATAAAATCCTAAAACCTCCTTATCTTTAAACGGGACTACATAAGTGCTAGTACTGGGGTATAAAGAATACCAATTAAAATAGTGGCTACTTTGCGGTGTATAAATACACCTTCTACGGGACGTACCATATAAATAAAGTAGAGATATTAATATAGAGAATAAAGGGGTATATAGATATGTAAGGTTATAAATAGTAAACCCAGTATAGGCATGCCCATTAAGGTCATTGTTCCATTTACATCGAGGTCTACCTATAAGTTTAGAGTAAAACGATATATACACAAGTATTTTTAGCAAGAAAGGCAAACCAATAAGTGCCGGACCAGAGCAAGGAGAAAAACACCAGAACTTAGTCAGAGGGTAAGAGCTAAATGAAAGCCACAATATCTATTCCCTCATTTAGTCCTCTGGGGGAGAGGGTGTTCAGGGTATAGATCCAAAAACTTTCTTTTTTTATAAGATCTTGGTCCCTATTGCCCCCTCTAGGGTTAACAGGGATTTTTTCCAAGATCGTGAACTTAAAGTTCTCTTTTGTGACCTCAGAGTTATGTTTCTCCTGGTAGTGTCTGGGGAGACTGTGCACTCTTATTTTATTTTTGATGTTTCTCATATGCTCCTGGATACGGAGCTTTGTTTGTCTTATTGTTTTGCCTATGTAATGGAGGTTGCAGCTGCAGGTGATTCTGTAGACCACATGGTCGGAGTTACATGTCACTGCTTCTTGAATTTTATAATCTTTTCCGTTCTCCAGGGTATGTTGGAACTGGATTTTGTCGAAAAAGGGACAACAGATACATCTGTTGCAAGGGGTTGTACCCGGTTTTTTGTTCAAGAAATGCGCTGTTTTAGGAACCACAGATGTGGTAGGTTTTAATCTACTGGGGGCAAGTATGGACTTAAGGTTATTGGCCCGGCGGTACACCAGATTGGGTTTAGGCGGGAGATGTTGGCCTAAAATAGGGTCACGTAACAGGGTAGTCCAGTGTCTCTCTAGTACCTTTTTTATTTCATGATTTTCACAAACACACTTAACCCTGGGCCTGCAGGATGGGGTACTATGCAAGGAAGAATTCGATTACATCTACGTGAAACATCCGATGTTGCCGATTTTTTACCATACCCCCAAAGTTCATAAGGATCAAGCTCAACCCCCGGGACGTCCCATTGTTGCTGGTGTGAACTCCTTAACTTCGAACTTGTCCCATTTTTTGGATTTAAAACTCCAACCTTATGTATTACAAAATACATCCCACCTAAAAGACAGTTCTTCAGTACTCCAACTTCTAAAAGGAATGATATGGTCCACTGAGTACAGTTGGCTTACGATTGATGTACAAGGACTCTATTCTTCCATCCCCCATAATAAGGGTTTAGAGTCAGTGGAAAAAATCCTACGAAATGACACAGACAAATCTAACTCTGAAATCATTTTTTTGATCAAAAGTATAGAATTCATTCTAAAGCATAATTTTTTTGAATTCAACGGGGAGTATTACATCCAGCAACAGGGGACGGCCATGGGGACAAAATTTGCCCCGGCTTACGCCAACTTACATATGAGAGCCTGGGAAGAACAGCATATATACGGTTCCCGTTTTGAAGACAACATAATTTTCTATAAACGTTATATAGACGACCTATTGCTGATTTGGAGAGGTGATGAAACGAGCATATCGGACTTTATGACATATATTCATATCAATGATTTTAATTTAAAATTTACATTCAAAACCAGTATTTCCACTATCGACTATCTAGACCTTGAACTTATAGGATCACCCGGTGAAGAAATTAAAACCCGCACCTTCTTTTAGAAGGTTGACGCAAATAGTTTTATTCCAGCAACCAGCTGCCACCTGCCCTCTTGGAAAAATAGCGTTCCGTACGCTCAGTTCCTTAGAATAAAGAGGAACTGTAGTGAAGATTGCGAATTTTGGTCCCAGTCCCAACTTCTAGCCAACCGATTCATTGAAAGGGGATACAAGATAAACTATATCGAAGAGGCCAGACAAAAAGCTTTCACACAAGAAAGAGAAAATCTACTGACAAAACAAATGAGACCGGCCAAGGAATTCAAGAGCCGCCCCTTCGTGACACAATTTAATTGTGAAAATCATGAAATAAAAAAGGTACTAGAGAGACACTGGACTACCCTGTTACGTGACCCTATTTTAGGCCAACATCTCCCGCCTAAACCCAATCTGGTGTACCGCCGGGCCAATAACCTTAAGTCCATACTTGCCCCCAGTAGATTAAAACCTACCACATCTGTGGTTCCTAAAACAACGCATTTCTTGAACAAAAAACCGGGTACAACCCCTTGCAACAGATGTATCTGTTGTCCCTTTTTCGACAAAATCCAGTTCCAACATACCCTGGAGAACGGAAAAGATTATAAAATTCAAGAAGCAGTGACATGTAACTCCGACCATGTGGTCTACAGAATCACCTGCAGCTGCAACCTCCATTACATAGGCAAAACAATAAGACAAACAAAGCTCCGTATCCAGGAGCATATGAGAAACATCAAAAATAAAATAAGAGTGCACAGTCTCCCCAGACACTACCAGGAGAAACATAACTCTGAGGTCACAAAAGAGAACTTTAAGTTCACGATCTTGGAAAAAATCCCTGTTAACCCTAGAGGGGGCAATAGGGACCAAGATCTTATAAAAAAAGAAAGTTTTTGGATCTATACCCTGAACACCCTCTCCCCCAGAGGACTAAATGAGGGAATAGATATTGTGGCTTTCATTTAGCTCTTACCCTCTGACTAAGTTCTGGTGTTTTTCTCCTTGCTCTGGTCCGGCACTTATTGGTTTGCCTTTCTTGCTAAAAATACTTGTGTGTATATCGTTTTACTCTAAACTTATAGGTAGACCTCGATGTAAATGGAACAATGACCTTAATGGGCATGCCTATACTGGTTTACTATTTATAACCTTACATATCTATATACCCCTTTATTCTCTTTATTAATATCTCTACTTTATTTATATGGTACGTCCCGTAGAAGGTGTATTTATACACCGCAAAGTAGCCACTATTTTAATTGGTATTCTTTATACCCCAGTACTAGCACTTATGTAGTCCCGTTTAAAGATAAGGAGGTTTTAGGATTTTATTTAATTATAATACACTATTATGCAGCCCCCTTCATTATTTACACTTATAGCACTTTATGCACATATACCTGTGTCAGTCCACATAATAATTAGGAGATCTACATATATAAACATGATTATAGCACTCTCTTATGTAGTTGACCCTATATATGCACTTATAGCACTTATACACTTTGATATGTGTCACCCCTACATGACTACTAGGTAGTTATCATCATGTGTTTAACTATTAACTTCATGCTTATAATAAGTTTATTGATAGCATCCACTACTAGTTGATCACATAAATCAATATGGCACTTTTTTAATTATATACAACTCTTATTGATATATATATATATAGTGAGCTGATAAATGGTGTGTTTAAGTGACATTATGTTATGAATTTCCACTTATTAGCGAGTTAGTCCCCTTTAAGATGGCGCCTGATTGGAACGCATATACACTAGCTTTGCGCTCCACAGGCTAGGTAATTCCTTACTTGTAGACACACCCATCTGGCTGTAGTTTAACCACTAAGGATTCGGTAGTACGTCGGACAAATATGGCGCCCGGATGGAACGCACAGCAGAGACGCTGTGCGTTCCACCGCTTAATTAGGGAGATACGCCCACCCAGCTGTAGTTTAACCTCTAATGATGAGGTATGACGTTGGCGCAGCCAATATGGCGCCCGTTTGGAACGCATAGCGGAGACGCTGTGCGTTCCACCGCGTAATTAGGGTATGGAACCACATATCCTATTCTATTTGCATAGTGACAACCTGCGCTAGTATGCACACAGATTAAGCTACCTAGCATTTTTATTACCACGCTTATTCAGCGTATTTATATACGTTTTGTTACACACCATAAGTTTTGGGAAACAGGAAGTAGTCACACACCCTGTGCTCCATAAATAGCTGCATCTCTCATAGGAGTTCATTCTGATTTTGGATCCCTAGCTGTACACTTCCGGTCTACTCCTAAAAGTAAGTACTCTCTAAGGCACTAAACTTTGGGTCATTGTTCTATACCAGTCCCTGGCTTGTAAAACATAGTTGTTTTGTATTTATTTCAAAGGTTCTGAAGTACTTTAGGAACCATACCTGAAAACTATTGAAAAACTGATGTAGGTCTCTGACCATTTTGTTACTGCATCTGCGCTTATTCTTGTGACGCTGTAAGTTTCAAAATATATGTTTGTCACATTTCGGCTGAAGGTGAAGGGATCAGTTAAAAATCATCATTTGATTATCCATATTTTTTTTCCCATAGATATGCCCTTTTCCTATTAAGGCACATCTTTGTAACACACCTGTGTGAATGACTTTTTTGGGTCATTGACCCCGCAGAGGTATTCTCAGCTTTCCTGTGTTATATATGCATGTCATTTGACTTTTACTGGAAGAACACCCAGCAAGAAGTACTGGTGAAGGTGCGCATATAGCATTTTTGTAATATTTACATTACTCCCTTTAGTATGAAGGTGCGCATATAGCATTTTGTAATGTTTATATCCTTCCCTTTAGTAACACCCTCCACCCACTCAGGCTGTGCATTGGGTATCATCCCGGCATTGGCGGGACACTGTATGTGATCCGTTAAATCTGCGTAAGGTATTGATATTATCAATATTAGGTGACCACACACTATTGGTGATTCTGTACCCCTTGGGACTATGTTAATTGCTTTTTCTATGTTTAGCGTTTGATGTCACCAAACGGGATCAAAATATCCTCACACCTACTACCTATTATGTTAGGAGCCTAGTAAGGCATAAAAATTTCCTTTTTTCTCTCCGCTGTCCTCCACTCCTTATCATGACTGTCATCCATGATGTGCTTTTTGTGTTCATATAAATGAACTCTATTATTTGTATTATTTACAGTGATTTTACGCCTCGCTGACTTATTGTTCGCTAAGCCCCTGATGAAGTCAATTTATTGATGAAACACGTTGGGCCTACAACACCATCTGTATCAATAAAAGAACAGCTGTACTTTTTAATCGAAAGTCTTTGTGAAGACTAAAAATAAATGCTTACTGTTTTAATACTGTTGATTTGTATCTAGCGCACTCTATATTTCTCTTTTATCTCTATTTGCCTATCTGGGCCCGGCTAACAGGGTTCTAATTAGAGTTGCCGCTTTCATCACCATCTTGGGCGCAATAGGGGAACCTTTTTCTGTGATATATATATATATACATACACCAACTGAAGTGCCTGGTTTCAACCTGGTGAAGGTTTGCTGGGCAGAACATTTTATTCCTTTTCACCCCCTTAGGAGAATTTAGCAAAATCCCTGCTTAGTGGGTGGCACCCAGCAAGTGCACAGCGAGGGTTGTTCAAATTTTCCAGAGCACAATGGTGATACAATGTAAATGGTAGGTGGATGTTTTGTCACATAACTCCAAAACTAAGCAACCAACTGCAATATTTTTCAGAAAATCCACTGGCCAAGACCTTTAATTTGGTATATGACGTGTCTCCACAGCATCATAGAAATATGTAGCTCATAAAAGTTGTACTTCTGCTATTAATATATAGATATGTAGGAGAAAGAATAAAGTGTATCTAGTGGGTATTTTATTTTTTGTAAAACAATTTTATTAAGCAATCATGGTAGTATGACATAGTGGACACTGCACCTGTCCAATACAGATGACATTCCACAAATAGCTAATTTTATATTTTTGCTATAAAATAAAACAATAAAGGAAAAATAAAACAAGAAATATAAGGGAAAATACATAGAGTTGAATACCCCAAATTAACATATATTTTTCATACATCATATACAAATTCCCTCTTTCCCATTTAATTTTCTTCTACTCCCTTCCCCCCTCCCTTAAGGAAACATTCAAGGATACCTCATGTTATTGTCCGAATTAAATACCATTCGAATATCTTGAAGACATGCCCTGGTCTAATGAATCAATATAGACACCCCATTTCTTATGAAAGCGTTTAACTCCATTTTCAATATCTGGTAATGTTGCACGTCTATCAAAATAAAGCAGTTTTGTCAATTATGCCTTAACAGAGGACAATAAATGTGCTGAGGGCGATATCCAAGAACGTAACACCACCTTCTTGGCCACTGTAACCATCATAGTTAAAAAGGGGGTCAGCACTTTCTTTTTGCCCTCTAAATTCCAATTAGAAAAATTAGCCATTAACAAAGCCACTGGGATCCTTTACCAAATGTAAACAGCACATACTATTAATATATCCTGTGATCTTGTCCCAAAATGTTCTTATTTTGCCACAATCCCACATACTATGAAAAAACGTTGCATGCATGCTTTTGCATTTCAGGCACAAACCCATCTCCCCCGGTACAAAATGTTTGCGCTGTGCCTGCGATATATATGCCCTGAGTAGGGTCTGTAAATGTACCTCTTGTACAGTAGCATTGCAGAAAGAAGGATTTCATAGATTTTTCCAGATGTTTAGTTAGGGTCTCTTGGGAAGTAATCGATGGAATATCTATTTGCCATAATGTCGCCACCCCTGTCCACATAACCTCAGGATCGATAGGAAGCAAACTTGGATATATACATCTAAGTCTATACAGGCCAGAGGAACTAAGAATAAAAATAGTATGTAGTGGATCCTGAGCATTCGCTTTTATCATAGCAGGAGGCATAGTTTGTAGTGGGTCTTTTTAAATACAAATTTGTAACATTTATTGTTAGTAAACAAAGTTTTTTTAACATTTAATGTAAGTTTAATATGCTTATTAAACTGTGTTTACACTTTAATATTTCTCCCATACGATGTATGGTGCAAGAAATATCCATATATAAAAATACCAGCATTGATTATATGCCTGTAAAACCCTACTTCCAGTAATTAAATTACCAAAAAGGCACCATGCTGAATGTAAAAACAAAACAAAAACAGCTGATTATAGAGGAATCTTCCAATACACCTTTTTCTTAACCCTTTGCGTGCCAATTCAAAACTGGTGTGGAAATTGTCAAGCAAACATTTCTATTCATCATTATGACCAGTAATGTTTAACTTATATAGGTCAGACTCCCTCACCCATTGCCTATTCACTCCAATCTGTGGGACCCACATAACCAGGCCAGGTTATGGATTCCAGCGGTGAGACAAAATCTTGAGTGATATATTGTGAAAAATGTCATCATATTAATTGTGGACTGAGCAGTATAGGAACAAACGGGACTTTATATTGTTTTAGCACCACTTACCTTTTCTTTGCACTTACAAAAATGTTTAAGTATTAGGAAGTCATGATATCGCTATCGGCATCCTAAATGTCGTGAACCCATACTCAACCCCTTTGCTTCAGGTGCTCCATAGAAACAAATGTTTATATTTCATTTACTTCTGTTTGGTTTAAAACTTCTCTGAGTAGTCATCCCTTGTAAACAATATTTATACTTTTTTTGTTGAAAGTATAGATTTTGACAGAAGCTTTAACAATGTAGCTTAAAGTATAAACATTTTATAGTATAGATTTTATGGTTTTTAGAACTAGTTCTGGCATTTTTGTAACTATTTGCAAGTTTTGGCCTGCAGGCCAAATATTAGTAAGTAGTCTAAGCTCTTCTAATCTCACACAGCAACTGAATAATAATGGGTGTTATTTAAAGTATATTGTATCAGTTAGCCATGGTTTTACAAAACAATGGACATTTTTTTTTATTTTAAAGAGATTCACATTCGCAATGCACCCCCATCTGACCAGAATTCATTGCAGAACATAGTATAGTGATCTTCGGATTGCTTCAATTGAGCCCATACTGTCATACTGTATATATAGCCCATCAGCCTCACATTTCATTCGTCTCACTGGGTCCACCATACATCTATGACTTCACCGGGATGGGCTTTTAGCTTCTTAAAAAGTTAATATAGTGGACAATATGTTATCTACCTGTTTATTGCCCTCCCATTTTTTATTTGTAATATTCTGAAACTTTACTAACCTCACAAATTGTGTACAAATCAGAGCAATACAATTATTGTTGATCTTGCCCTGCACACAGCCCATCTTCATTATTTTTCGCTAACAATTTACAGTGCAACTGAAGGTTCACTGTACACATAGGAGTTCCTAGGGCTGTTAATCGGTTACCTTAATCTCTATAGCACAAGGAGAACTTGTTAAAATAAGCAGCTGACCTAACAACACGTAACAGCATCCTGGAGGGCATTTCAAATACCATATAATAATTTTTCATCATATAGTTCTCCCTCAACCCAAAGCTAATTGGTACATACTTTGCAGTGCTATTTTTATGTTCTGATATTGGATGTTTTGCTAAGTTTCATTAACTGGAGCACTGATATTTTATCCTGTGTAAATCACTGAGTTAATGGATATAAAACAAACTTAACCAACAAAGGTTCCAAAAAATGAATGAATTGAGCCATTGATGCACACACAGGTTAATGCTGTCCATTTTCAATGGCAGTGCAGGATGCCGGTGGAACTTGGACTTGGGCAACCATGCCATGTTAGTTGTTGCCCCTTTAAAAAAAATTCAGAGTTTGGCCGGCATTCCCACACAATCTTGGGCATCCTGATAAGAGCTGCCCTTTGCTATTGCTGTTGGTCATTGTACTTCTGGGTTTCAATCCTATTCAGTCACTCTGCACATATGCATGGGGTGTCTACCATGGATGCTGGGAGGGATCAGATCTCTCTACAGCACCAATGCAAAAATAATCCCATAGCTCCTAGTGCATATGGGAATTGCATTAAAATCCAGAAAACTGGGGTTTTACTGCATTTTCCTGTTATATCTTGACCATATACAGCTGCAGAGAGTTTTTGGTGAACCATTTTAAGAGATACTAAATAAGAAAAGGCACACTTACCAAGGAGCATGCATGGGCATATCACAGTCTAGATTTACTGAGTGGCAAGCTGCTGATGAACCTGGGGACTCTGAGATACTGTACCTGGGCAGCGGCTGCTAAGCTGTGAGTGAGGATAAATTGTTGCAAACCCCCCCCCCCCCCCCCTGAGCATGTTGCATAAACTTTGAGCGAAAGGATACATTTTTTTATTTGCGTGTTTCTTGTTCTGTCAAAACTAGAGACCAATCCACATACTGTCATTTACATTATTTGTGAACATTTGTCCTGCCAACGGGCTGCACTGACCTTACTAGTAAAGGAGGCCCATGAGTTCAATACCACAAAGGGGGTCTTTTTTGTCAAAGACTATTTGCAGGTGCTTTCAGAGGGTATACCAGCAATTATGTATGATCCCCTGAATGTATGTATAGAGGACTGCAGCAAGTATTGGATCTGCAGCAGTCCACCGTTTTATAAAGAAAAAGCAAAAATTAGATTTTAGTGCTTACATCCTGAATTTATCAAGCTCCAGATTTCAAAGCCTTCCAGAACTTGCCCCCAGTAGCTAATGCCATCTTCAGATGGATCAGGCCATTGAAGCCTATGGGCTACATATCATTATAGTTATTGGGAGAGGGATCCATCGACTTCCTCCCTGGCAAAAGTCATACAGGTAATGAAACACGTTAATGACGCTTGTGAACCATTGCCAACCCTAACCTGGATTACTGCCATTATCCCCCTTACTTCAGCTAAAAGCAAGATATCAGCACCATACCATCCATTCTCGTCCACCCTTCACTGCGTATGTCACTCAGCCACTGCTCCAACATGTCGTCTCAGTCATTACCCATCCAACAGCGAGCCACACCAGTCCTCCAGCTGTCCTGCAGCCAATGGTTATTCTGCAGCTATTGGCTCGCCTGCAGACAGTGGACATTAGCCGGGGATAGCTGCCTGGGCACAGCACAAAGAGTTCCACAAACATCGTACTCCCTCCAGCCTACAGCTGACAGCCCAGTTTTGAGCGGCATGCTGCATTGTCAAGTCTAGAAACCTGCAGCCTACTAGCCAGAGACTACTGCCATCTTGCCCTGATCACTGCCATCTGGCCCTTGCCGTCCATGGGCATAACTGTCACACCTACCGCTCCAACAGTGTCAGCTCCTCATTTCCAACCACAAAGTTGTCAAAATGTTTCACTCAGCCATCTGCACATGACCCTTGAAAAAGTGGAATTATCAGTGTGGAGTTGGATGAAGGGGACAATACCAGATACATTGTGAGGTACCTCATGAATATACTGCTAATCACCTTACTTCCCAGCAATAGTCAATCATAGAGGTATTGGGAGGTGTTCTGGTTTATTCACTCGGATGTGAATTTGCATCCTTGAGAGTGACCCAGATACCACCTTGCAAATGGTGGTTCACCAGTCCACCATTCACAAGGTGCATATGGATGCGAATGAATGTTTTACATAAACATCCTTTTGCATGCCACTGGGACACTCCCACATTGGCGACCATTGAAAGATGTGGAATGTGCATGCATATGTAAGGTTGCTCTGAGCAACCTTACATATGCATGTACGCTCGGGGGAAGTGGGCAGGCATCTGACATTCGGTAATGTCAACTGCCTCCCCCCCTCACGCATGTCCATCATGGCTCCATTAGCATTAGAATGCCGCAGAATCGCTGGGCATTCCCATATGCTATATGCATATGTGCATGCACAATGCAAAAACATCAGCCCTGTGCGAACATACTGTATGCAGGCTTGTGAATGGACCAGAAAAAGGTCCATAATCCTCTCATTTTTTTATTCAGACGTTTTGTTTTACTATATTATTACATTGTACATTGCCTGCAACTTTTAATGTCATAATAATAAATTGCTATTAGATTTATATCTACTTCGTTTATTATACCTTTTACCTTGATTGTGAAAATATTCACCCCGCATTTCATTCACCTGCTTACGAGCTTTTTCCAAAAATAATTCCTCCCGAATTTTAGCCCAAAACGCATAATTGTTGCTACATCTAAATCTTTATATCTGACCAACGTATTTTTATTCTTAGTATTTTCCTTTATTATAATAAGCCAATTATTAGCCTCCAGCACCATGATTCCACTTTCTTCTTTCCCTCCCTGGCAATAGCTGTTGCACATGGTTCATCTGATGAGCACATACGTATGGTAGCACAGCTAGCCCCAAAGCAGAAGTAAAGCTATTAGAGTATCTGTCACTACATGTGTATTTTTATGCAGCCCAGCAATCCATAATTTCCCGAGGGTGCATGCAAATCTAAGTAACCTGAGAGTCACTTAGATATGCGTGCACGTTCCACATCCTTCGATGGTCAGCGATGTTCACCCACAGGCTGTGAACGGATGTTTATGTAGAACAACATCCATTTGCAGCCAGTGCGTGTGAACACATGGTGTGAATAGGTGGTAGCCAGGCCATCATTCAGAAGGCGGGGTCTGGTGGACTTGCAAGGCTGCGAATTCACAGCTTTGCGAATCAACCAGAATAACCCCCATAGAACATAAAGTAGTAGAGACACTATTTAACATTCTGTACTAGGGCTGCTTGATGAGCTCTGATAAAAGCTCCCTCCTAATCAGAATGTCTTTCACTGGTAGTTTATTGTGGCTGGAAAGGATGAATTGATTACTCATTTTTTTGATTAATCTATGCATGAGTGCAGCTACCGTCACTACAAGCACATGAGAATGGTATCAATGAAGCCTCTCCGGTGATGTATAAGGTATGTAACGTCATCCCAAGATAAACTGAGTCATTTCCTGGCCCCATCCTGGTTTATAGGCGCAGTGGGAAGTGTAAAAACATCTGAGGAACCTCTGATTTCTACCATTTTAACACACTGTTAAAAAAAAAAAACAATATGAAATAAGAGCTGACAAGACTTACAAAGGACTTTGGCTTTACATCAGTTAATTAACAGATCCCATAAGATAAAAAACTTTAATTAAATAGGTTTCAAGTCAATGGAACTGGAATGCATATTTCCACATACACAAATCCTCTCCAAAGTTATCACATACCCTGATTGCATTTACATTTTTGCCAGAAGACATGTCTGTGAGGCATTTATAGTAAAGCAGAAGTTTAAATTGATCAATTGTAATTGATGATTTATTTGTTATAGGTTCATTTTTAGCATGTTTAACTGATGATTTTAGCATGTTTAACTGATGATATCCCACCCCAACAAAACTGCCCAGAAATCGTCATCTTTTTAATTACTTATTAAAGTTTAAGTGGGTCATCGCATTGCATGTGACGTGACCTGTCCAGGTAATGTACGCCTGGCTCCAGTTGCTTCACATGCGACAAAGCCAGGCAAGATTTTAATGTGTCAAAGTGTGAACAGCAATTTCACTTCGTGAAAACATTTCATTTTTGTACCATTTCTGAAACTGTAGATATCTGATCTTATCCTGTAAATGTTGTACTGTATGACATATTTTGCACTTTCCAGTTGCTTGTGCATAGCAGAGAAACACATTTCCAGGTACAATTTTCCCAAAGTAAGAAAAAAGTAGAATATAAAATAATAAAAACATTGTCACGTTCTCATTCCCCTCATTCTAGTGATTCATGTATATTATCAATTGGCATAGGCACAGCAGAGATAAATAACATGACAAGATAAGTCCAGTTTTGCAACATAAATGTAAGTACAGTACCTGGTCTACAAGTTATCATTAACACATCCCTGTAGCAGGTGTACAGTATATGCATCTTTCTCCAGGTCTCCATAAGCACATTTGCATAAGCACGACTTTACAGTACTTGTCCTATGCTAGAAGTCCCCTTCACCACCTGCCTCTCTAGGTACTGGGCTTGTGTTGAGTGATATCTAGCAAGATATGCAAACTGGTCAACGTGCCACTCCACATTAGCCCCTATCTGCTTCTCAAAGGAGTTCCACTTAGTGAGGAAACCCCTGACCAAGACATTGGGCCAGCTTCAGTTAGCCTCAAAATTCCTATCATCAACTAATGTTATGAGTTCTCCAGCCAGTTATTTTAAGAGAGTTTGGGCTAGCACCACCACAGGCTGCAAGCAGGATCAGAATTCTGAGACAACACGTGAAGCCATCAGAACCTGTTTCTGCAGGTTCTGCAGCAAATTGAATTTGGCCGATAATATTAAGCAGGATATTTGGTACTGCACATTCTTCTTATATACTAACAACCGACTGTCATGCAAAGAAAATGCAGTAAGCCAAAATATGAAAACATTTAGGCCAGTGATAAAGGTTTCCATAATGTAGACCATAAGAGGAAAATAGATCCTTTTCCCTTCTAAATCCGTGGAGGAAAAAATCCTTCTTGGAAAGAAAAATGCGCCAAGTGGCAATCACTATACATGTTAAATCCTACAGTTCATGGACACTCATGGCAGCTTAAAATGAGATGTCAGCTAAAGTCTTCCAACAAAAACAATATGATTTTGGCACTGATAGGGGAAAGCTTCAGCTTACGTATCAAAAGTGTTGAGCATATGGTAGAAATCAATATTCCTTCTTAAAAGAAGAAATGCAAAGTTCTTAAACTCTCTACATATGTTCTGTAATGTACAACGCTTACTCTTAAGTGAAAAAAATATGCATTTGAAATCCAATGTATTTATCAATGTTCTTAATATTGTCCATGAAAGTTATAGACTTAATTAGGCATTAAAATAAAAATCCTACAGATACTTCTTTTTCTCCAGAGTCAATCTGATAACAGAATCTGGCATATCTGTATTTCAGGTTTCCAACTTTTCCTCTAGGGCAAAAACCCCAACAGCATTGGGATTTCTCTAATTAATATACAATCAATTAAACCCTGTGCACGTGTTTATGCGTGTTTTCCAATATGCCTAATTAATACATTAGTTCAGCCAAAATTATTCACAGTCAATTACTTGTTTGTGTAAAATTGGTAAAATAATGTTAATATATATTTTATATTTATATTAAAGACAATGGGCCAGATTCGCTAAGCGTCAAACTTGATAAAATGGAGAGTGATAAACTGCCAGCCAATCAGCTCCTGTCTGAAATTTTTCAAACACAGTCTGTGACATGGCAGGTAGGAGCAGGGGTGCCGAGAGAGGGGGGGGGCAGGTACAGTTTACACGGGCCCGGGCCTGTCAGGGGGGCCCGGGTCTGGACACACAGGTTTTTTTTTATTTGGTGGCATAATATGTGTGGTATTATATGTAAAAGACATTACAGTGTGTGGCATAATATGCAATGAGCATTACGGTGTGTGGAATATTGTGTAATGGGCATTATGGCATGTGGTAAAATATGTAATAGGTATTACGGTGTATGTCATAATGTGTACTGGACACTACGGTGTGTGGTATAATGTGTAATGAGCATTATGGCATGTGGTATAATATGTAATGGGTGTGTGACATGTGTAATAGGCATTACGGTGTAATTACGGTGCCCTTGTATCCACCTTGGAAGCAGTGGCGTAACAAGGGTCCGCAGAGTCTGCAGGGAGCTCCGTCTGTGGGGGCCCCACAAAGTTGTTGTACCGGGGCCCAGGATTTCTCTTGGCGGCCCTGGGTAGGAGCTGATTGGCTGGCTGTTTATCACTCTCCATTTTATCACTTTTGAAGCTTAGAGAATCTGGCCCAATATGTATTATTCTCAAAACAGTTTCTTATGGACTTCTTCTGTGGACTTTATTAAAGACATCCAATAAAAGGTGTACAAAGGACTGATTAAAGTTTACAAATATACACAGCGCCATCCCACAACTGTTTTATATGTATTCATTTTATTTATTTGTAAAATTTATTTACATGAACTAAAGTCATTCCAAAGAAGTATTGATGCATTTGTAATTAAAAACTAAACAATAATCCAAAAATCTGATTCACAGACTTAATTAGTGCCTTATCCCAAAAAATAGTTAACCCCCTGGACTTGACATAATTACATAAAACTGCATTTATATCAACAGTACTAATACTGCAAATGAAAAAGCAGCCCTAATGTTAACATAAACGCATTTAATTATAAACAGTAAAAAAAATTGCAGCAATAGCAAAATAAGGACTATTGCATCTGTTAGAAATGTGATTATTAAAACACCAAATTATAAAAATTTAAGTTGATGGAGAAAAAGGAACAGATGTTTCTCCTACAGTATGTAATCCCAGTGATACAGATTGGCAATATTCTCGAAACAATGCATCTCATTTATACTGTACGTAATTTTAGGTGGATTTAATCCTTATTCACATATGTACACACTAGAGATGTTTTGGCCACTTTTTCGGGTTTTGGTTTTGGATCTGGATCTCCCTTCGTGTTTTGAATCTGGATTGGTTTTGTCAAAACCACCCTTGCGGGTTTTGGTTTTGGATCTGGATTTTTATGAAAAAATGCTAAAAATGGCTAAAATAACAGAATTTGGGCTTGTTTTTGCCCCTAAAGTATTATTGACCTCAATAACATTAGTTTCCACTCATTTCTAGTCAATTTTGATCACTTCACAGCTCACAAAATTGTTTTCATTTACTGTAGTTGGGCCAAAAGGTTATACCGAGGTTGCTGGATGACTAAGCTAATTGACAGCAGTGGGCATCACATACATGTGGACCTTACACTTCCAACCTGGCACATCTTGGAAGCAGAGCGGCACTGCAGGGGCAGACAGGGTGGCAGTTTAATAAATTACCCCAAAAAAAGAGAAATTACCCCAAAAAAACACAAAGAGTTATCGGCCTTGTCATGACTGGTGGTAGCAGCTTCAGCACTTCTATCAGGTTGCTGATCTCCCACTATTTCCTCCTCCATCATCCTCCAAAAATGTGTTTTTATTTTATTTATTACTTTTATTTATTTTTCTTACTTTACACTGGACACAGCCTGTGACACTGGACACAGCCCCTGGACACTGGACACTGCCCCTGGACACAGCCCCTGGACAATGGACACCGCCTCTGGACACCGCCCCTGGACACAGCTCCTGTACACTGGACACAGCTGTCACACTGGACACTGCCCCTGGACACTGGACACAGACCGTCACCCTGGACACAGCCCCATGACAATGGACACAGCCTCTGGACACAGCTCCTGTACACTGGACACAGCCGTCACACTGGACACTGCCCCTGGACACTGGACACAGCCCGTCACCCTGGACACAGCCTCTGGACACCGCCCCTGGACACAGCTCCTGTACACTGGACACAGCCATCACACTGGACACTAAATATAGCCTGTCACACTGGACATTGGATATAGGCCGTCACACTGGACACTGGATATAGGCCGTCACACTGGACACAGCCCGTTACACTGGACACTGGATACAGCCCGTCACCCTGGACACAGTCCCTGGACAATGGACACAGCCTCTGGACACAGCCATCACACTTGACAGTCTGCCCCTGGACACAGGCCGTCACCCTGGACACAGCCCCTGGACAATGGACACAGCCCCTGGACAATGGACACAGCCCCTGTACACTGGACACAACCCCTGGACACAGCCCCTGGATAATGGACACAGCCCCTGGACAATGGACACAGCCCCTGTACTCAGCCCCTGTATACTGGACACAGCCCCTGTACACTGGACACAACCTCTGTCACAGCCCCTGTATACTGGACACAGCCCCTGTACACTGGACACAACCCCAGTACACAGCCCATGTACACTGGACACAGCCCCTGACACACTGGACACAGCCCCTTGTATAATGGACACTGCAGCCCCTGTACACTGAGTGTACAGTCAGCAGAACTGCAGCCCCTGCGTGTGAGCACTGCAGCACCTAGTTACAACAACAACAAAAATCAATCAGCACAGGGCACAGATCTCCCACCCACCCTCTTCTCTCTCCTATAATGGAGTGAAGATGGTGGGGCGCGCGTGTGTCTTATATAACATCCCAATCCCATGAGAATCCGACAGCGCGATGATGACGTTTTGCCTCGTTTTCGGTCCGGAATTCAGGCGGGAACTCCCGAGCCGGCTCGGATCCTGACTTGGATCGTGATGTTCAGATCTGTCGGATACCGGAGATCTGGACCCACCCATCTCTAGTACACACACCGAATGGTTTGGGTACATCTCCGATCGCTATCGTTCTGGTCATGCACAGGATCTGCACTGCACATGTGCAGAACTGTGTTTGCTAAAATGGTTGTAGTGCACCCTTAGCTGCAGCTGTGGATTTGTAGGAGCAGGAAATGGGTTATGACAGCGAGCATACAGAAAACAGTGGCACGTTGGCACTGTTTACTGGGTGTGTCGAGGCCAATGGCTGTGGTCTTAGAAGTAGCTTTTCTGGTCCTGGAGGTGTGAATTACAAGGCCATCATAAGGGTTACTCAAATGACAATGTTCATGCGGATGATCTGATGCTATACCCAATTACTTTCCCTGCATCCATTTCTTAATCACCTCAATATTTCATAACTGTTCATTTAAATAATTATGTCATACAGGGTTGATGTAAGGCTTCTGAGCACTCTAGGGAAAATGTCAACCTACTGACCCCCCCACCCCACACTAAAATCAATACCCCCTTTCCAACAACTCATTTGAAAGTGTGAAGGTGGCATCTTGGTAGTTTCACAGCTGCCACCTAAATTAAATACAACAAGGATGACTTTCACATGGACACCCTTTATTTTGTGATAAGCAGACTTGTGGTGCCCCCCCCCCACCCAATATACCAGCACCCTAGGCATCTGTCTAAAGTTGCCTAATTATAGAGCCTGCCCTGATGTCATATTATGTTTTAAGAGATTAAAAAATAACATGAATTATACTTATTTCTTAACATGATATATGTTTTTAATACCACCAATCTAATTAAACATAACAATTGTGCCACAGGTAGTCGCACAGGCTAAAAGTATTCACACATAAATTCTAAAAGAGAATTACAATTTAGTATTTTAAATGAGATTATATAACTAAATATATAATTTTACATTTTCAGGGGAAAAAATCTACATCAATCATCGGCTATCATGTACCAGTAAATACGTGATATATGTAATCTCCTGTCCGTGTTCACTTTTTATGTGGGAAAAATGGAACGACAGTTCCGTGAGAGAATGGGACGCAGCAGTCAACAAAGGCAGTGAACAGCCGGTGGCCAGACATTTTGCCCAAGATGGGCATAATGTCTCGGCCACCAGGTATAGAATCATAGATCATGTACTGCCGTGGATATGGGGTGGGGACAGAGGCAAGAAAGTATTACAATTGGAGGCCTCTTGGATCTATAAATTAGGCACACTAGCCCCAAAAGGCCTGAATGAAATGCTGGGACTACACTGTTTCCTGTAAAGATATCATATCTAGGCAGAATAGCTCCAGTTGAGGCAAGCAGACACATCTCGCGACCATCCCAAGACGGAGGGGTGGAGAATTAACAGCGTCCCCCATAGTTTCCCCCCAAAAAGTCAGTTAAGTAGTATAAATTAGAGCGATGTAAGTGGTACCATAGAGGTAATCTTCAGCAGTCAATCCTTATATGGCCCACCGTAGGTCTAATAAAGAATAGCCCTTTGGTCTTAGGACTAAAAAAGTATATATATATATATATATATATATATATATATATATATTAAGGTCACCATAATAGATAGTCAAATGATCAGTTAATGAACTACAAGGGGTGGTAGGGATAGTCTTCGATAATTAGTGAACGATGATAATTCACGACATTGTATTTTAAGAAAAAGTGTTCAATGGTTACTACAATAACCACAGCAGATTTATAGATAGTAAGGTTGTTTTGTTTTGTGTTTTTAAAGTTTACTTTTAGTCACTTGTAGCGCTGTCTTATATTTATGGGTGGTTTATATCAGCGCTTTGAAAATTTATATAAATTTGTTCAAAATATGCACATAGTACTTTATTGTAATGTGATATGTATGGCACGTGAGTTTTTAGCTGTATTAGCACAATTTAAGAATGCCACACATTATTGTCGTATTTACACAGGTTGCCGGGCAACGAGGGCAGTCAGATGACATCACTTCCGGGCGTCTCGGGAACTCTCCGGGAGGCCAGAAGATGGTGGAGACGCCTACAGCACGTTACCTGGGTCCTGATAAATGGTGAGGTAAGCACACTTATGTTTTGTCACTTGCTGTTCTTGATAAAAACGCTGCGGGCATTGAAACATTGAACCATACTGAGAATGTCTCCATGTTAAGTCTTTAAATAAGACCTGAGTGCCGCCATCTCTACCCAGTAACTATATATATATATATATATATATATATATGTATATATATATATATATATATATATATATTTCTAATGTTATTATGTATAAAATGGACAAGTTACTGTAATAATGAAATGTTTTTATTTATCTAAACCAGGGGTGGGGAACCTTTTTTGTGCCAAGGACCGTTTGTATGGGGAAAAAATCCTTCAGGGCCATATGTAAAAATTTCTCTTACAAATTGTCCTGCTGCAGCCGTCCCATGCTCCGGCGGCTGCTGCTGAATCGGACTGACAGTCTCCGGCTGCTGTTGATTAAGAGGAATCTCGTGAGAACTACCGACCTCTCGCGAGAATTCCCCTGTACTTCACTACCGGCAAAGCTGCCGGGCAGGTAGGAGGGCCACTCAGACCGCATATGGCCCCCGGGCCTGAGGTTCCCCACCCCTGATCTAAACCAACCTCAGTGACTTATCCCAATATACTGACTGGGCCTTTAAAGAGCACAGCTTACCCAAATCTCAAACCCGGCCTCCATCCCAAAGTGTGTTTCTTTTGTGTTCTAGCAAACTTTACACAGCAGCTTTGAAGTAGTTATACACCTTTTTCATCAACATGGATATATTTGTAACTCCATTCCTTCCCCAGTAACCCCACTTACGGTGATCACCATGCTAATCGCACAGCTACTAAATGAGGAATTGCACAGTAGGAAGCAGAATAGTCACTATGCACTTCTTCCTATGGTTAGTTTATGAGAGCATTTATTTACAATGCATGGACCCTGAACTCGCAGGCTATTACATTTGGCCGCATATGTGCATAGGCAATTTGCATGAATCTACACTTGCGTTCAATTGTATCTGGAGAGGCTAGACAAAAACGAAAGCTGAGACTTCCGGTGGGCGGACCTGACGAGCGGCCGCAATCTCAGCGAGCTCCCTGCTCCGATATCGAGCCAGCCTGGCTAACGAGCTGTTACCCAGCCTCAAGCCAGGAATTACTCCCCCTTGCAAACGGGGACCTTGGAGCCTGAATACACCGGAATCCAACCCGCCCGTACTATCGGCGGGACGCACCATCTCCCATCCGTAAGACTATCTCCCACGCCCAGAGATCTGTTTGGGAATGAGACAGCGGGCGGAGACGCTGGAGAAGAGAGAGCTGACAGGGCGCCGGGGGAGAGACGGGACACCGCTGCGCTCCGGCAGGCACTGACGTCACAGCTAGAGACGGAGACGCCGATGGGAGAGCCGCAGTGAGAGGGCGGCTATCTTCCTCGTGGAGAATCAGTGGAATTGCCGGTGAGCAAGCGCTGGCGCCACAGCTAGAGACGGAGACGCCGACGGGAGAGCCGCAGTGAGAGGACGGCTATCTTCCTCGTGGGGACTCAGTGGGATTGCCGGTGAGCAGCAAGGGACCGAGCCGGGCTACCCTTTGATGCTGAGGAGCTACCTGAAAAACGCAGACGCCGCACAGAATACAACCCAGGAAGGGTAAGCTGGAAAGAACTTTGATAAAAAAAAAAAGTGACTGTGTTGTCTAGATGCTCTATGTGGGTTTTTGGACTGGGCCCTGGCAAAACACTTACCATCTTCAAGCTTCTGGGGAAAACTATTTAAGTGGCCGCATGGACAGTACTCTAGGGCTCCTTATTGTCCCGACTTAGCTGCTTGGCTCCCTCTGCTGGGCGGATATCCCTTCTCACTTCTTTCAAAAAGACTACTTAAGGAACGTGACATCTAGGTTGAACTAAAACTGATAAATTGCCCCTGAGAACCCTGGGGGAGCACTGGATATAAAAACTGTTATTTAAATAAACCCCTCACTGCTAGCTATTCCTGGCCTGGAGTGATATAATTGAAAAAAAAAAAAAAATTAAAGAGTACCTCCTCCTGAAACTTCATTGACCCTAGGTAGTGTGTGGGAAAACAACTGTCCACTGCACTTCATTTCTTGGTCTCTCTCCTAAAAAGCGCCAGTGAGTGGCAGTCACGGTGCGCCCGGGAGTGTTGAGGATATCTTGGAGTGGAAAATAAATTCTTGAAGAGAATATTAAATGCTGATAGTTGCTATTGACTATTGAAAGTTCTATTTTGATCTCTATTCTGGGAAAAGTACAGACGAATTTGTAAAGCAACAAGTCAGGGCCTGTCTCCTAAAAGTACCAGTGGGTGGCAGCCATTGAGTGCCCGGGAGCTCGCTGCTGGTAAGGGGTAAACGGTCGTCCCCCCTCTCTGGAAATTGTTATATATATATATATATTTTTTTTTTTTTTTTTTTTCCTTTGGTCCTTTTCTTAAAAAAAAAAAAAAAAAAAAAAAAAAAAGAAAAAGAAAAAGAAAAAAGTGCCAGTGAGTGGCAGTCACAGTGTACACGGGAGTGCTGAGGATATCTCAGACTGGAAAATAAAACTTGGAAGAGAATATCAAATGCTGATAAACCGCTATTGACCACTGAATTTCCTGCTCGATCTTTATTTCGGGGAAGGTACAGACGATCTTATTAAGCAACAAATCAGAGACTGCCTCCCAAGAAAGTACCAGTGGGTGGCAGCCACTGTGTGCTTGGGAGTTTGCTGGTGGTAAGGGGAAAACGACTGTCCCCTCCTCTCTGGAAATCTCCCCCCACCTATCCTAAAAGGAAAAGAAAAAAAAAAAAAAAAAAAGAGAAAAAACAGGAAAGGAAAGAAAAAAAAAAAAATTGCCAGTGAGTGGCAGTCACTGAGCACTAGGGAACTTGCTTGTTGTGTACGACAGTGCTTTTCCCCCCGTGGAGGCTTCCTTTTGAAAAGTGTCGGTGAGTGTTAGCTACTACGCTTTAGAACCCGTGTGCTGTGAGGGAAAGCAAGTGGCTGACATTTTATTTGGGACTTCTTCACTAAAACGCCGGAGAGTGGCAGTTATTGTGAGTTTGGGAGCTAGTGGTGTAATAAAAGCACAGGAAAACACCAAAACACTATAAGCACCAAAAGCAACAAGGGAAAATCTAAAATCCTAAACTGAATATGGACAAATACATGGGGAGAACACAGAAAGGAGGGAAGGGGAGTGTGGCGACACGGCCAAAAGACAGCAAAAACAAAGGGCAACCCGCTATTAGCCCCTCGGCATCCATGATGGAAGAGAGTTTATCGAGAGACTTAAATGAATCCTCTAGACAAAGTTTATCCCCAGGTATTAAGGCACAGGAAATATCAGCTATACTGGCCCCTCTATTGGATAACAAACTGGCAGGGCTAAAAGAGGCAATTGAATCCGTGTCAATCCAGCTGAGAGAATACAATTCACGGTTTGAGGAAGCTGAAAGAAGAATAGTAGCCGTGGAAGAAGAACTGGATAAAGCAATGATAACTATAGCAGCCCAAGCATCATCGTTAATAGCAGTACAAGAAAAATTGGAAGAAATAGAAAATAGAAGCCGTAGAAATAATATCCGCTTAATTGGTCTGCCAGAAACTGTGAAAAGTAAAGAATTGATGGAGATTGTGTCAGAATGGCTGCCTAAAGAGCTACAATGTGCACCAATAGATGGCCCCATGCAAGTTGAAAGAGCACACCGTATTGGACCAGAACAACAAGTAGATCGACGTAGACCGCGACCGGTGATCTTCAAGCTGTTAAATTATACGGACAAAGTTAAACTCTTGGATGCATTCAGAAAGAACCGAACTCTAGAGTTTAAAGGGGAAAAACTCCTACTTTTCCAAGACTTCTCGCATCAAGTGGCAATGAGGAGGAAAGAATTTACACCGACTTGTAGTACACTATATAATGCCGGGATTCGTTTTGCACTAATGTACCCAGCAAAGCTGAGGATCTTTCACGAGGGAAAACATCATGTCTTTGATACCCCAGCTCTGGCCCACACCTTTGTGGCCACAATCATGAAGGGACAAAATGAGAACTCGGAACAAGGGAAATGATTTAATGGACACGCAAGTATAGCATTGCCTTTAAAAAAATGTATACAAAATGTATTTTTATGATTTAATGATGGATAGAGATAATAGGTTTTTCTTTTTTCTTATTTTGCACTTATTCCAAACATTCTATTCTGTAAGAAGAGGGAATTCTCAAGGTTTGGATCCTAGGAAATTGCACTATGTTGTATCAGGTGGATATATAAGCTTATTTAAATTAGCACACAATTTAATATATAAGGGTATAATGGGAAAGTATGAGGAAGTCTTGAATCCCCGATACTTAAAATTTCAAGAAACTAATCATTAATATATATAGAATAAAAAAGAACAAGCACTGGGGGTATATAAACACAAAAGATGGCAAAAGACCGAGTTTTGAATGTCGAGACACGGAGGACACTAAGGGGACGGTTCGTGAGAGGGAAAAGAACCCTAATACATATATAAATGTTAATAGAATTTTGTTATTTTTAAAAATTTTGGGGAGAAAATTGATTTGTCGGGAATTAAAGAAAGGATGGAGCACTAGGCAATGCTATAATAGCAGGTATTCATTGAAGAAAAAACATCCGAGGTACTATAGGGCACAGACAGCAGAAGGGGTTACGTCAGTCAGGACGAGCCCCCCACACATAAATAGAAAGGGGTGATAATAGGAGATAATACAGCGGGGACACGAGAAAGTATCAAGTTTTTGTCCTGGAATGTAGAGGGCCTTAATACCCCCCTAAAAAAGAAGAAAATACTTCATCAGTTGAAAAGATATAAACCAGACATAGCAATATTACAAGAGACACACTGGAGGGAGGGAGACTTGAATTCTTTTAAAGACACCTGGTTTGTAGATATAATTTCAGCATCGTTTACTGCTAAGCGGAGAGGGGTTTTAATTATGGTCAATAAGTCATTACACTATAAAATAAAAGATAATTTAAGAGATCCAGAAGGGAGATTTCTATTTGTAAAAATAGAATTGGAAGGAGAATTGTACACAATAGCCACAGTATATGCCCCGTCTGGTCCTAATACGTTTTTTTTTACTAATATATATACACAATTACAGGAATGGGCGGAAGGATCCATAATAATGGGAGGAGATTTTAATACCACTATTAACCAAAGCTTAGATAAATCTGGTAATATTAGAAGTAAAAAACCCCCACCGGCATTATCTTTAATAATGGACTCCCTACATTTAACGGATCCATGGAGATTCCAGCATCCTGCTGATAGGGAATTTACATTCTACTCCCACCCACATGGATCTTCATCTAGGATCGATTTTTGGTTAATTTCTAACACCCTCTTGAGTAGAGTGAAACAATCCAAAATTGAAAATATTGTGGTTACGGATCATGCCCCCATATGGTTCACCCTTGCACTATCAACCCCTAGATCTTATGCAAGAAATTGGAGATTCCCTACATACTTGATGGAATCATTGGACTTTAAGGTATATTTGGAACATCAATTTATAAATTATACAGAAGATAATAAGGCACACATAGAGGATATAAATTTATTCTGGGCCACATCAAAGCCGGTGATAAGAGGGCACATTATTGCATACGTGGCATCTAAACGTAAACAGATAGGTAGAAGGTTGGAAGATCTAAGTAGAGAAGTGTCAAAAACCTACTCCTCTATGTTGATTACGAACACAGCGGAATCGCGTAAAGAATACCTAGAAACAAAAGCATTATACGATGCAATATGTACAGAGAAGGCGCAATTTAGTATAGACTGTCAAAAAAATCGATATTTTAGAGGAGGGAATAAAGCAGGAAGGCTGTTAGCTTCCTTGATAAGGAGCAAACAACCAATAACACATATTCCTAAATTAAAGGTTGGAGTACAACATATGAATTCAACAAATGAGATTGCTAACTCCTTTCTAAAATATTATTCACAACTATACGAAGCGCCAGATGATTACCCGGCCCTAGGGATGAGATTTATAAAAAAAGCCAACGCTCCTAAGCTGTCAGATGCTGAAAATCTAGAATTATCAAGAACAATATCAGAAATAGAAATTAAAGAGCGGATAGCCAAACTACCTAGAGGCAAAGCCCCCGGCCCAGATGGGCTGAGTGCGGAGTATTATAAAATGTTGACACCACACTTGACCCCGCATTTGCAGGTATTGTTTAATTCCATACTGGAGGGTAGGGCCCCAAATAAAGAATTTAATAAAGCAAGAATTATAGTAATTCCTAAAACTGGGAAAGACCCTACCCAGTTATCCTCATATCGACCGATATCTTTACTTAATCAGGATTTTAAAATATTGACGGCCATCATGGCAGAACGACTGCAAAGGGTACTCCCCAAGTTGCTACACCCTGCCCAACTCGGGTTTATCCGGGGAAAGTCATCAGTCCATAATGTCCGTCAAGCAATTGCAGCAATAATCCAAGCGGAATCCAATTTAGAGGGACGATCCATAATAATAAGTTGTGATGCGGACAAAGCATTTGACCGGGTGTCTTGGGCCCACCTCCTTAGAGTATTTCACTCCCAAAATTTAGGGGTTGGTTTTACCACCTTCTTTCGGAAAATATATGCATCTCCCACAGCAATTATAACGGTTAATGGAGTAAACACTCCAGAATTTACCCTCTCCCGGGGGACTAGGCAAGGATGCCCATTATCCCCCTTGTTGTTCGATTTGGGGATAGACTCCCTTATAAGATGCTTCTACCTGGATAATATATGGAAAGGTATCCAGATTGGCCAAACAACATTAAAGGTATCAGCTTATGCTGATGATCTACTATTATATTGCTCAAATCCACATGTAGAAATCCCAGGTATTATGCAAACTTTTCGAGATTTTGAACAGGTGTCAGGGTTTAAAATAAATAAAACAAAGACCAAGGCCCTAGCACTCCATAATAAAGCAAAAAAGGGGTGGGGAGAAGACTTCCCTTTTTCATGGGAACCCTCGTCATTAAACTACTTGGGGATTAATCTATCTAAAAATACACAAGATATTTATTATAATAATTTTCAACCTGTTATAGAACGAATCCTAAGAGACCTCAAATCATGGAGATGTCTTCCAATATCATTTATTGGAAGATGTAACCTGATCAAAATGGTTGCATTCCCACGCCTATTGTACTACATCCAAACTCTGCCGTTCCTCCTCAAGAAAATAGACTTAGAAATATTGAACAAGGCGATTAGAAGTTTTGTATGGGCAGGGAAAAAACCTCGTATATCACTGACTAAATTAAGTCAAAAAGCAAGCTTAGGAGGGATAAATTTACCATGCATACATAGCTATGCTCTTGCAGCAAATTATAGATATGCTATTGACTGGATAAATAATACAGATAATTACGCCAATGTTCTGATAGAACAAGCATTTTGCCCAGATATTCCATTAAACAGTCTCTTACACATAAAACCTGCTAAATTCCCTCCAAACATAATAAATAATCCTCTAATAGTAACCACCTGTAGAGCATGGAAAATGACCCGGTCCAGGCAAGGAATGTCCCCATACAAATCAATATTTTCTTCCCCCTATTATAATATAATATCGCAAGAATCTCTGATTCAGAATAAAAAATTAGTACAGAAATGGAGAAATGCAGGTATTAGATCAATAATAGATGTGGTGGATTTAAAAGACGTCTCAATGCTATCAATGGAAGGGTTAAAAGAGAGGTATGAGGACCTAGATATTAATGTCTTCCAATACCAGCAAATGAGAAGCTATCTGAATGATGAGGGGGTAAAACCATTAAAGAAAGATATATCAGAAAGTTTGGAGGTAATAACACGAAACGCAAAAGGGAAAAAATGTACCACGTCGATGCTGTATGCACAGATTAAAAGGCAAATCCAGGCGGATAATATAAAATCTGGGCTGGCGAGATGGGAAGAAGAACTGCCGGAATTGAACAGTCAGTCTGTGCTTACAGCATTCACGCGTATAAACAAAAATATGGTGGAGTCGTCTTATATAGAAATGCAATATAAATTGCTGCACAGAGTGTATTATACTCCTAAGAGGAGATACCAAATGGGTATAACCACAGATGCTAATTGTTTTAAGTGCTCAGCTTCAGACGCACACTTGCTTCATTGTATGTGGGGTTGTGGGGAAGTAAAAAGTTTTTGGGTTAGTGTAGCTCAATATGTACAAAACACATATGAGATTAAAATACCCCTCGGGCCGGAATGGGCAATATGGGACATAGACCCAAATCACAGACAAACAAAACTACCCCAGGGACAGCGGCTATTCATAGCCAAAATTGCTGCAGCAACAAGGAAAACGATCCTTTCCCAGTGGATATCAAGGGATACATTAACAATAACACTACTAATCCCTAGAATTGAACACCTATTCCAAATGGATTGGATAGAAACGAATAACAACAAAGAGAAAAAGATAAATAAATTCTTTGACATATGGCTTCCATATGTCAAAACGCTATCCCCACATACAAAAAGCATGCTGAAGAAGTCAATTACACTAACAAAATGGTATAATGAGGAGATAGCATCGAAAGGAGGGGATCCATTCTGAGATAGGGCAGAAGAATAAGTAATTAAACAAATATTTAAATATCTAGTATGGGTATAACGAGATAGAAAAGAGAGAATCCTAAAGGGCCTAAAGGAAGTGTCAAAGAAATAGATAAATAAGAGAGTCTAATCGGAGAGGAGATAGGTGCGAAAAAAAATTAGAAGAACAGCATAGGAACAAACAATATTGTGAATACTGTATGTATTGTATGTATGTATGTATTGTATGTGAAATGTTTTAATGTTTGTATTTGTGAATGTAATAATAAAAAATTATTAAAAAAACAAAAAAAAAAAAACGAAAGCTGAATTATCTCAAATTAGAGATCATTCAAAACCAGTTGGGACCATCCAACTCTTTGTAGGAAAGCAGCCGAACTTGATAGAGGAAGAGATTGGGTGACTAGATTTATCCCCCCATCACATTGATTTCAAACTGAATGACTTTTGACTTTTTCATAATAGAGAAGGACCATTGTAACACCCCCCCCCCCCACACATTTTTTTGTGTTTATTGTTTACTGTGGGTGTAGTTTGCCAGCATGAAACAGATTTATCACTGCTGCAGATGTAAGACACGGAATGCCAATAAAATGGAGTGCTTCCACTAAAGATTAACAGGTATTCAATTGTATAATGATAATGAACAATAATGAATGGGCACTCACCAAAGCTTCACATCACAGCTAATACAAAGTTGTCAGGTGGATCTTTGGATCAGCTACCCTGTTGAACATGTTGTTTGTGTCCTGAAGACAGTCAATGAGGGGATTGAAATGTCGACCACCTGACAACTTTCTTCTAACTTTAAAAGCTTTGGCGAGTGCCCATTCATTATTTTATATATATATACAGTATATATATATATATATATATTTGTAGTACGGTCCGGCACTCGCTCTATAAGGACAGCTGCCCCGGTGCCTGTCTCGGTAGACAGTGTAGGTGAAGGAAGAAGACTGGCACTCGTAGGTCTTTTAAATTCTGTATTCAGCAAACAGTGGAAAACAACCAACGTTTCGGGGCTGCGCCCCTTTGTCAAGGTGTGTGTGAACAAATTATAACTAAACCGTGCTTACCTTAAATAGGAGTGAGTGAGTAGGAGGCAGCGTGACATGCTGGGCCGGGCCTGCTCCATCTGCGGGTCGTGGCGCCGGAAGTGTCCCACAGGAAGTGGTCACTGAGCCGCATGAGAAGGTGGTGTGGAGCGCAGGCTCTAGCAGCGCCGGAAATGACGCGGCGGGAGGAAGTTGGAACGCAAGCAGACTTGCAGCCATGGTTACTGTATGGTCCAATAGGACCCGGTGGGCGGCACTGTGGCTCCAGCATCACATGCAACCTGGGTGATAACATAAGTGAGCAAAAGTATTACAAGGCAATGTACATATATAAAAATATATAAAAAATTACATTTAAAATCCGGCACAGTTTATCTATGCTAAAGTGATATAGGGTGTTAATTATGGAACGTGAGACACGTGAGACACGTGGTGTACCAAGTTCAGCCTTCAGCTGGATCAGCATGGGCACTGGGAGCTTTAAATCTTCAAGGATGATAGCCCTGGAGGCTAATGTCGTCACTGTGTGTGTCGACCTATATGGGCTGTCAGCAAGGAAAAATACAAAGGGACAGTGAGAAAGAGCGGAGAGTAAAGAAAGCACACTATATCAGCGTAATTGCACTGATGTTGCAGAGCCAGTGATTGCTGCCCGATGGGGTAATTGAATCACATAATATACTGGTACACTTGGAAGAAAATCAAAGGGACAGTAAGAGCAAAGCGGAGAGAAAGAAGAGCACACTATGGGCGTAGGTACGCCTAAGACTCCTCTGGGGGTGAAGGCACCCTTCTAACATCCCCTATTGATGGGGATCCATATATCATAATGTTCACATATAATCATACACTGAGAAGAAAATCAAAGGGACAGTAAGACGAAGCGGAGGGAAGAAAAAAGCTGAGCGTGGGTACGCCCTCTAAGGCCGATACTTGATTGGACAAGCAGTTCTTTGCAGAGGTCCAATTTCTATAGATGCATATACAATCGATGTACAATAGGAAGAAAATCAAAGGGACAGTAAGAAGAAGCGGAGGGAAAGAAAAGCACACTATATGAGCGTGTCTACGCCAATACGGTTACCTGCGGCCAGTTTCCTAAGGCCTGTCTAGTACATAGTATATATACGATGGAAGAAAATCACAGGGATAGGAAGAGGTAGCGGAGAGAAGAAAAAGCACACAATGTAAGAGCCCAGTTCCCTAACAGTGGCCTAGGGCTCGTAAATCAGGTTGAATGGCCTTTTGGGTGGTCGCTGCCTTCCGTGTGGGATAAAGTCCATCTTATCACCCCCTCAGGGGCAGGATGGTTAGGGGTAGCACGGGCAACCTTCTGAGAGAATTTGGACCTGAGACATTGCTTATAAAAAGACATTTAGTGGCAGTCTGTCATTAAGTCACCATGGTTTCACTGATTTTAAACGATGAATCCATCTGGTTTCAAGACGTAGTAGTTTACCGCCTCTGTCACCTCTTCGTAGGCTCTCCGGGATGTGGTCCACTGCCATGTGTCTCAGGTCGCATAGTCTATGTTTCTCCTGTGCGAAATGTTTCTCCACTGGTTGCTCATTGCCTTTACCCGTTAGAGATTGGCTGATGGCCGAGCGGTGTAGGGCCATGCGCTCCCTCATAGTTCTGATGGTTTTCCCCACATATGTCAACTTGCACGGGCAAGTGATCACATATATAATGTGGGTTGAGGTGCACGTTAGCACCTGTCTGATGGGGAACTTCTGCTGGGTCTTCGGGTGTGTGAAATGGGTGCCAATGTCCATGTGCTGACAGGTGGTGCACTTAATGCACCTGTAGCATCCTGGTGCTTTGCTGAGAAAATTGCTCTTGGTGTTGCCCGCAGTTAAGAAACCTGTGACATCGTTATGCACCAGCGTGTCTTTTATACTTTTGCCCTTGGTGTAGCAAAGCATGGGCCTCTTGTTCTGGAACCCTGGGAGATTTTTGTCCGTTTTAATAATGGGCCACAAGGCTCGTGTTGCCCTGGGAAGGATGGCACTGGCGGTGTTGAATCTTGTCACAAATGGCAGGATTTCTTGTCGGGATTGCTCTTGGTTCTGTACCCTCTCAAGAAGACTTTTCCGCTCCATGGCTAATACCTCCTGTTTTTGTTGTTTGAGGATCTTCATGTCGTACCCCCTTTGCTCGAACTTGGCCACAAAGTTATCTAAAACCTGTGGTAACAAGGTGAGATCACTGGTGATTCTGGCCGCTCGTACCATTTGGGACTTGGGTAGTCCCCTCTTCAAAGCCCTCGGATGGAAACTATTTGCCCTAAGAAGGGTGTTTCTATCTGTAGGTTTAGAGTAGACCGCAATACTCAGTAGCCCATTGCTGGTCGTAACTAAGACATCAAGGTAGTTGATTTCTTTGTACGAGGAGGCATAGGTGAGTTTTATGGGTGACGCTCGGGAGTTGATATTGACTATGAGTGCTGCTAAGGACTTCTCCCCTCCTGTCCAGATCATAAACAGGTCGTCTATGTACCTGGTGAACCTGATGATATGCTGCTGTACATCAAGGTCGTCCAGGAGCATAGTTCTTTCCTGTTTAAACATGTACACATTAGCGAATGTAGGTGATACACAACTCCCCATCGCACACCCTGATTTCTGGTGAAAGAACTGGCCGTTTAATAAAAAGTAATTCTTGGTCAGGGTCAGATCTAGCAGTTTCATATACAGGTCCAGATCCAAGGTGTTCATGTTGTTTTCAATGAGAAATTCTCGCATGCCCGTCAGGCCATCTTGTTGGGGGATGCTGGTGTACAGACTGGTGACATCCATGGTCACCAGCAGAGCCCCTGTTGGAAGATTTGAAACCTGGTTCAGCCTGTTCAGGAAATCGGTGGTGTCCTTAATGTGGGAGGGTTGACTGGTAATGATAGGTTGAATGATACTGTCCAGAAATTGGGATATGGGTTGGTAGATGGATTGGTAGGCACTGA
>NC_139218.1:239924026-239964026 GCF_055691185.1 Crinia signifera
TGAGATTTTCTTAGTAAATTGCAGTGATAACTTATTTCTTATTGCTGTGGTAGAAAATCTGTATCATTGCATCATCATGTAAAGAGGGGCCATAGTCTGTGATTTAGTTTGATGATTCTATTTTTTAGGATCACCAACATTTCATGTTTTGAATTCATTTGAATCACTGAAGAAATTGTTTAATTCATATTTTATTTTGTACTTAAAAAACAAAAATGCAAAACAATCTATTTTTTTGGATACTGTTTGTAAAATGCTCCACATGTTTGTAAACCAATTTTATTTTTGAAACAGTCCTTTAATTGTCGTATTAAACTTACCTTATTGGAAGTACTGTAGTCCTTAACTGGGAATAATTGTATTCTGATGTGTTTTGGTACTGCTCTTATTCTTATTGGACAGAAGCATAATAAAATGTTGCCCCAGACTATACCAACTCATAACTTACAAATGCTATACCAGGCCAAAAGCTAATTCTGCATGTCCATACTACAGTATATCATTGATGTGGTATATCTAAGAAAATTGTAGACCATTGGACCTGTTTTCTTCTGTGCAAATTCATCTGGGCCGCAATGCGCTTATGCGACACCTGCTATCGAAGAAATCCTGCTACTTTTTTCTTTCACTAGCTGTTCGCTAGGTGATTGACAGGAAGCCGGCATCTGGGGTTGCTAACCAGGCTCTTAATGGGATCTCCAAGGTGTGACAGAAAAAAATGCTGGCCAAGCTTAGGATAACACAGAGGTTCCTAAGGGCGAGATGTACTAAGCCTTGAAAAGTGATAAAATGGAGAGTGATAAACCACCGACCAATCAGCTCCTACCTTTCATTTTTCAAACACATACTGTAACATAAAGGTTAGCTGCTGATTGGCTGGTGGTTTATCACTCTCTATTTTATCACTTTTCAAGCTTAGTACATCTAAGCTTGATTTAGGCTAGGGTTTGTGATGTCAGCTTCAGCCTCGATCAGGCTGCTTTAATCGCAGTCACCAAGTAAATCCCCAGCAAATCTGAGCCTATGATGAGTGGAAAAAATCATTAGACGGTGAGCATCTTACCAATGGATTTTGACATATTCCCTCAGCTGCGAAGTCTTCACTAGCCATAAACCTGTAGTATGGTCACTAATTCACTCAGCAGCGATCAGGTCTGAATCAGGCCTAATGAGTACCAGTCCATGAAAGCTTAGTACTGTAGGTCACTGAATTCTACTGATCAACCCAATATTCAGTGGTACAACATTTATCTATAAAATGCTTGTTTGCGCAGAGCTACTGTACAGTATACTTATTGTTTTATCTAACGCCTTCTTGCCTGCTTTGGGGATAGATGTTAGCTGCTGTCTTAAGCTGACTTCTACAAAACAATTTACCATGTCATTGGAACAAAACATAGCGGATGAAAAGACTACTGTAATATCTCTGGATCACAAAAGGGCAGCTATGTGTACTATGTGTACACATTGCAATGCTGTATTGGTTTTTGGACGTGGGTTGCTCTCATAAATGTAGTGCTCCGTAACAAGTCCAGGCACAACATGTAAGAAAAACACATTTCAAGCTTGGATGCATACTCTCTCACACACAAAGCTATCAACATTCAATACAACACGTTATTTTGTTCTTTCAAGTTCGGAAACGTTTGGTGCAGCATTGTCATATAAACAGACATTTAAAGGAATTGCTTAGTAAAACTACAGTACATATTTGATTTTGTTCCCCTCAATGATTGAATAGTTATTGAATGATTTGGCATGTGTGATATGGGCTTATTTATAACTATGAGAAATGGTCAGCAGAAAGGGGACATTATAGAGCCGTATAATTGTCAAAGAGTGTTTACAGATAAATGGGTTCATTCTGGCAATATTACGTTGCTATGGTTGGAAATTAACACATAGACAATACAATGTAGTTGGTTTAAGAAGAAGAAAGCAATCAGATATATACAGTATCGGAAGGTACATTATTACAATATAAAAATGGGTACTCTTTACCTAGAGGTGCGCCCATCGCGGGCATCGCATGTACATCGCATACCATTATAATGGCATGCGATGTGACCGATGCGATGCCCGCAATTTTACATAGAAATGCGTTTTAAAATGGAAATTGCGTCGGTCGCATCGCATGCGACCAAAAATCTCATGCGATGCGACTGACGCGATTACCGCGATTTTACATAGGGAACAATGTTAAATGGGTCAATTGACCCGATTTAACATAGGGAACAATGTTAAATGGCCCACAGACCCCAAATAGCCACCCTGGGCCCCCCTAATTGTTAACACCACCCCACGATCAACGTGAACCCGAAGCGTGGCGAGCGGCGGCGGTACATGTCCTCCAACCTTTTCATACCCCCACTATGCACATCGGCGCGGAGTTGAGAATAGAAAGTGTGGCGAGCGCAGCGAGCCACTGAGCCCGAAGCGTGCCGAGCGCAGCGAGCCCCGCGAGGGGACGCGGATACCTTTACAGGTATCTGCGTCCCCTCGCGGACTTCACAGGTATCCGCGTCCCCTCGCGGGCTTCACAGGTATCCGCGTCCCCTCGCGGGGCTCACTGCGCTCGCCATGCTTCGGGCTCGGTGGCTCGCTGCGCTCGCCACACTTTCTATTCTCAACTCCACGCCGACGTGGATAGTGGGAGTATGAAAAGGTCGGAGGACGCGTACCGCCGCCCCTCGCAGGCTCGCTGCGCTCGCCACGCTTCGGGTTCACGTTGATCGTGGGGTGGCATTAACAATTGTGGGTACCCAGGGTGGCTATTTGGGGTCTGTGGGCCATTTAACATTGTTCCCTATGTTAAATCGGGTCAATTGACCCAGTTAACATTGTTCCCTATGTAAAATTCGATTTTTTGGTCGCATGCGATGCGACCGACGTAATTTTTTTACCTGCGATGCCTATGTTCAAAATCGTGGGCGCCCTTCTAGGTAAAGAGTACCTAAAAATGTTAACTACTGGTAAGCCCACTCAAAGCAAATGCATCAAAAGCTAGTCTGTTACCTTGTGATTGCCTCTGTGTTTGTGCATGTGTGAGAGAGAAAGAGATGTAGTTTCACTCGCTGCCAACTGATGGCAGTGTTTTGGAGACACAAAATCAAACGCTAGACATAAATATAGATGACATGTACAGTAGTCTAATATCTATGATTGTGTGTTCCGATCTGTGTTCAGCCACACCATGAAATAATTTCCATGGGACATAAATTGGAAAAGCTAATAGAGAATTTGTTTATTATTAAAAAGACGCAGAAGTTGTTAGAGGCATAGGTGTCTGAAATACTCATTCACCAAATTAATTGTTTGCACTGGCAACTAATGTTTTCCAGTTAATTATAAGGCAATGTTATTTGTTGACTACTCTCAGATAAGACTCATGTACTTTATGGTAAGTGTATACAGTATGTTGTTGTATGGAACACAATCATTGTCTGTTTGACATTGCTACAACACAAAAGTTAAAGAGCATCATGCAAAAAATATTTACATATTTGCATTTTAATAAAAATATTTGCGTGGCGACTCTTATTAGCTGATAACAAGTTGGTTAATTGCATAGCGTGAGTGTGAACAAGGAGTTTAGGGCTTAATTCATATTTGTAAATAAACCTGATGGCTTATTTACAAATCCAATGTTTAGGGGTCTGCACAAACAAAATGGGTATTGCAATACAACTCAAAGCCCCCTATTAACCATAGCAGTGACATGCTGCGATGTTTGAGGAAAGAGCATGAGTGGAAATTAGCACTGCTTCTCTGCAGCTGTGCAAATCCAAGCATGAATTAGGGATTGATTTAATAAGCTTTGGAAGGAGATGAATTGAAAGAAGATAAAGTACCAAATAGCACCTAAACTTTAATTTTCAAACACAACCTCTGTAACATAGCAGTTAGGAGCTGATTGGCTGGTATTTTGAGGTCTAAGAACTAAGCTTTGCAGAGAGTTAAAGTTGATGGAGATAAAGTACCAACCAATCAGCTCCTAAATGCCATGTCACAAACTGTGTTTGAATAATTACACAAACTGGTTTGTTGGTACTTCATCTCTGTCGGTTTTATGTCTTTCTCTCTAGGTTTAGTACATAGAACCCTTAAGCCCTTAGTAAACACATTGATTTCAAAAGAGAATAGACTTAATTGAATATAACAGGAAACAGGTTATAGAAGATAAACAGTATTCAATCTGATAAGTTATCAGTCATCCTGGACTTAAGTGCTGTACAGTAATACAGCACTGTAATGCTCCAGTTACCCAGTCACAGGCTTGGGCAAATGCAAGAGACAGCTTTTGGTGTTTACCCATTTATCTCCAATTTAACTTGCAATGCCTATATGATGATCACCTTGTATTTCTAATATGTTGGTAATTAAATTTTTTAAAATCTCTTTATCTGTTCTTACTTAACTATACTCCAGGACTGACATACCCATGGATATATTCTGTTACTTTATGTATTTTTTTGTTGTTGCTTTAATCACATTTAATTTATTATTAGGGCACCAGAAGCAAATGCGACTCCATACTGTAGCTGCCATGTAACATCCTGTATCTGCGAGTTTCTACACAATATTTTGACAAATGTCAGAAGTATGCTTGTGTTATTTTCTTAAAGTGACCTAACATTACCTACCACTAAACATGCACTTTTAGGAAGCTATCCAATTCCACGAGTCCTAAGGAAGATTACATTATATACAGTGTGTGAGAAATAATATTTTTTTTTATTGATGTTATCAACCCTGCAAGTATATGGTGATATTCATTTTCCACAGTTATAATGTACTAGAGATTTATCTTAGCCAGCTGCACATGTCAATGAGAATTAAAAGATTACCATCTGAAGGCTGCAGTAACAAAATGTTATGTCAATGTTATACTTTTATCCGTTGTAATTCCTATCAATGTCAACAAATTTACATGGTGTTGTCAAATTTTGTTCCTTTTGGAAGACATATCCGGAGCATAATCCATTGACAGTGGCTAAAACCCATAAGGTAAGATAAATAGCTCAATGTTACTAAGCCACAGTTAATGCATTTTTAATCTATGAAGTTTTACAACATTGAACACATGAATACAAATATTATTATATAATTCAAGTTTATAGCTTTTAAATGTATTTTTCTACATATATATATATACATATATTTATACATATATATATATATATATATATATATATATACACACACACATATATAGATATAATATATACATACATATATATGATCTACTAAAGGAGTGCTCCATAGTGCATGTATCCAGTGCATGTATACATTAAAAATGTATATTTCATCGTACATAACAGTATTAATGGTTGGAGGTCACGTACCACAATCAGTGCTTTTAAAAATGCTTTAAAACGTATGTCAACCTTTTTCCATGTCGACCTTTTGAATATCGCTTGTTTCAAACTTCTGACTATGTTGATTTAATTAATGCATGTTGATCTATTGACTGTCGACCAATAGTGGTCAACCTACTGTAATTACTCTCGATCTAATGACCGCATACCAGTGCACAGTAGGTGGTTGATTATGAAGCACATGCTTCCAAAAATACATTCTAACATGACTTTAGGCACACCCATTAATTAATGAATTAATTAATATATATTTTTTTTTAATTATCCTTTCATTATATGCCCCAGGCTCAACATATCTGAAGGGACACCACAATATTTAGCATTTTTACTCTGAATCAGTTTTGCCACAAATCGTATTTTATATATGTTTACAGGACATTGACTATTTTTTTTACAAGTGCTCAGAATTTACTCTGCAGAGTTGTGGCTACTGTTAGTTCTGCCATGGGAGATCCATATCTTTGGCATGTTTACCTAGTCTATTTCTGAGGCGGTCTTGAATTAGAGAGAATGTTGCATTTGCATACCTTCCATAAGTCCCGATTTAGTGGAACTGTACCACTGTCCCACCCGCTGGCAGCAGTGTCCTATGGAGGGGGCAGTTGGAAGACCCTCTCTCACTTGCTGTGTGCGCAGCATTTTTTGAATGGGAGTGAAGGACAGGGTGCTTGGCCAGCATCATAGACTGCTGGGCATGCCCCCCATAGTGATGAAACTGAGGGCATATTTTGCAATTGCAGTACTCTCACAAAACCACACCCTTTCCGTGAGGCCATGTTCCTTTCAGAAGCATGCCTTTGGCACCTGGAACAGTTCCTCTTTCTGGGGAAAGATTTGTGGGAGGTATACATTTGTACTGTAGCAAAAGACGTTACAGAGAAAAAGTGACAGTATCCTGTTATCTCATGTTCACATAAAATCAACCATAACCTGTAGGACCTGCTCTATTAGTAGGCAGCTGCCTAGGGGCTGTAGAAACTAGGGGCACCCCTGATTCAGTCTATCACAAAATTATGGAAAGGCCCTGGTAGCCTGAAGAAGAGAAAGAAAAGCTCTCCTGTGACAGGTCCTGATATAATGTAAGTTCCAATAGGGTGTTCTATACCAAGATAACAGAGATAATAATAAATATTTGCTATGCAAATCCAAATAACTGTTGTACAGTAGGGACTTTCAGCACAGCCAACAGGCCTGCCGACAGGGGGGGGGGGGGTCTGTGGGGCCTGCATACCTCCCAACTTTTAGCTTCCCCAAGGAGGGACACTTGCGCTCGCCTGAAATTAGGGGGAGTAGCTTGCCGCGGGAGGGGGCGTGGCCTATATTCGCCCCGTGCCGCAAGGCCACAACCCCGTTTTATGCTGTGGGGGCATGGCCCTGAGGCTCTGTGAGCCTCTAGCCAAATCCCCCGCCCCTCTGGATGCGGGGGATAGACGCTCGCCAGCAACTAACGGGGGACTCCCAACTGTCTCCCCCACCGCGGGGCACTGCCGGTGGCGGGAGGGACGCGGGAATGTCCCCAAAAACCGGGATGTTCCCGCGATTATCGGGACAGTTGGGAGGTATGGGTCTGGAGTCCTGGGCCTTCACAGAGAAGGGGGCGCGGACCTGGTCCTACAACTATTAACAGGAAATAGTTCCTTACCAGCTGTCCCCGTGGTGTGTCCATTAGCTCTGCTGCAGCCAAACTCTACTCTGGGCTCGGACAGCATTTGCTGCTGGGACATGTAGTTTTTTTAAAGTGTCTGGCAGCAAGTCACTTAAAAAAAAAAACTTCATGTCCCAGCAGCCCCTGCTGTCCGGGACCAGAGTAGACCAGACTAATGGACGCCTGAAGCAGCTCTTGGTAAGAGCTGCTGCTCAGGAGGTACAGAGTGCTGCATGGAGATCATGGTGCACTGCCTGTGCGGATGAGGGAAGGAGGACCCAGCCAGCAAATTACAGGGATCCAAAGAAAACAGTGCAGCAAGGATCTCCCTGTCAGCCCCCACCGCAGTGAGTACTTGTATTGTATTATGTAGTCTTACTCAGGCTGATCTCTCTGTTGCCTCTCTCTCTCATTTCCCCTATTCATTCTCTCTCACCCTCCTTCTTCCATTTCCACCTATTCCCTTCTCTCTCTCTCACACACACACACACACACACACACACACACGGTACATACATATATATATATATATATATATATATATATATATATATATATATATATACATATATATATATATAAATATAGAGGGAGCCCTGCCTTTTTTGACAGTCCTGGGCCCCATCATTTCTGATGGCCTGACAGCCAAACAGGCCTGTGTTAGTGTACAATTATAGCAGAGATGGGGAACCTTCGGCCCTCCAACTGTTGTTGAACTACACATCCTAGAATACTTTTCTACAGTTTTAGCATGGCCAAATAGCAAAACTGTAGCAGTGCATACTGGGATGTGTAGTTCAGCAACAGCTGGAGGGCCAAAGGTTCCCCATCCCTGCTATAATTGTACAGTAACACAGGCCTGTTTGGTAGCCTAGTGTTGTATGCGCAAAATTTTGCAGAATGCAGAATATAGATTGTAAGCTCCACTGTGGCAGGGACTGATGTGAATGTTCAAATATTCTCTGTAAAGCGCTGCAGAATAATATGTGTGCTCTATATAAGAAACTGTTAATGAATGAATGAATGAATGAATCTTATTGTATTGACAGGCTTAGGGGTCCAGGCTTAAAATTCTTAAAAGAAGCCTCTAATTTAAATGTTTAGATGTACTTTATTTTTATATCTATGTACTTTTCAAAATAGGGCAATTGGAAACTTTGTTGATATTCTTTTTAAAGTCTTTTTCATATATAATCTACTTTTGGAATTGATCCAAGAAGCTATTTCGTGTAATAAAAAAGAAATAAATAAAATGTGAAAAAAAAAAGAATTTAGTGTGCAGACGATAAAATCGTAGTCTCAAGTGCAATAGCAAAGCCCCAGAAGATTGACTTGATACATTTCTGAATTATACTGCACTCTGTGGGGTATCTTCTATCTCAACTGCAGCTACCCACTAGGGGATTAGCATGTATAGTCTCTCTCCTCTGAGTCACACAGCTTACAAATAAAGCCACAGTGCAGAGTGGGCAGACAGGAAACCACTAAAGCCAGAGCAGTGATTATGTACATGCTGTGCGAAATGTATTGAGCAGTGAGCCAAAATGTTTGTGTGTGTCAGAGCAATCTTTTCACTGACCAGGACAGCTGTACTCACAGGGGGAATCACCAATCAGCCTGCAAGGAACTGCTTCTGTCCTTCAACAGGCAATTAACGTGAGTCCATTACAACTCCCTTGGGGCAACAGGAGGGGACTGAGGGGAGCTGCAAATGACATCGATGGAAAGGTCACAAAGCTCATGAGGATAGACAGGTAGCTGTGCTCGGTGAAATGGAGTGGAAAGTAGTAGCTATTTGTCATCCACTAGCAATTCAAAGGGGGAGCAAATGGGTTCAGTTCCTTTTTCCAGACTGCTCATGAATTTCAATTTTTTTCCACTGTCTGAAGATGCAGTTATACAAGGTTCCAAACACCAAACAAAAAGGGTGTTGTTATCCAGACGTGGTAACACTTCTCACAGATCTCTGAAATCGCACATACCTTGTATTTCCTTTTACATTAATCTTGTACTTGGGTCTGTTAAAAACAGATGAGCAGTTTGTTATCGTAAATCATCCAATTCTGTATTTATTGGCTCAACCAATATCAGGATGGTTATTGGTAAACTGGGCTAAATTCTGTGGTTTCCAAAAATGTCAAAGAATGTAAATGACTGAATTACTCATGTTGGCAGATGACTGCTGTTAGTGTCTGTAGCTCCCATGTGACCCCTTTTGTCAGCCATGTGCTTGGCAAAACTGGATCCTGAGCCTTCCTTAACTGGAGTGCCCAGAGTAAACTAGAGCACTGGGATGAAACCAAATACTTCATTCCATTGAGGCAGCAAAGTACAGTATGTACAGTATATAAGGGACCCAAACACGTATCTTGTCTTACAAATAACAGCTACCATGTATGTATATAAGCTGGGGAGGTAAGTAAACTGAATAACCATATTCAGTAAAGGGCAACTGTACAGATATTGTTTACCTAAAAATCTGTGTTAGTAATCACTGGTGTTTTTTTTTCTCTTTTATATTCATAAACATTACTTGGGAAATTGTTTTAATGAAAAAGTTATTTTTATTGACTCATAGATTGCACACATAATCTAATTAGACTCATTATTCTAAATTAATAATTGCTTTTCATAATCAGGGTAATGCTGTACGTGTGTAATTTCATCCTCAAAAGCAGCAGAAAAAGGTGGGGATCACCAGCTAGTTGTTAATGTACAAATATCCAGCATTTCTTTATGTAGCATAATTCTCCCAGGGACTTATTTTATGAGGTTGCGTTACACTCCTGGGGGGCATTTCTGGAATCTTTGCCCCTAATAGCATCCGTTAATTTTGTCTGCAGATAAGAGGAGTCTGGCTGTTTCTGCCTAGTAACTTAATAGGAACTTGAATCTAATTTAATAGACCCTTTATGTCTCTGTCAGAGACTGTTAAATGTATTGATGCAATATCTCATACAAGTTAGTAAATACATTAATCACCAGGGATCGGTGATAACAGTTCCGTTATCAGCATGTAGTAGATAGAGCACTGTGTGGAAACCAACTGATGCTATGCAACTAAAATAACACTTCTTGAGTTTTACTCACAACATTAAAAACTTTTTTAGAAATGTTGCAGTAAGCTTAAGATTTCTCATAATAAACAGAAGAGATTGATGCTATTGCGTTGTCACAAATGTGAAATTTATGAACAGTATCTACTGTATGTGTGCAAGATGAACAGACTCAACCTTGTGCAATCAATTTTGAAAATGTTAGAGTTTGTTTTAGCTAAAATTATGAAGGGCATGCAAACGCAAGGGGGGTTTCTGCTTGCCTGGAAACCCCCCTCCTCTTGGCAAGTGCCTTACATTATGACAATAGTACTGGTATGTAATATGATCAATAGAGCTGCCACCACATCATGCAGTGTACAGGACAAAGCAGAGCTGCTGCACATGCCTAGTCTACCACATTTACTGTGTGGACCTGAGCCCTCAAACACCGCAATGGACCAGAGAGTAGCTGCCATGAGGAAGAGACAGGAGCTTGGTGGGAGATTGTGAGCTTAGAAAGTTCTGTACTGGTTCTGTTATGTTTGTGTATTTATTTATTATGATGTTTAACCTTTTCCTGACTACTTAACCTTTATAAATGTTTGAAACAGCCTATACTTTAGACCATCTGTAATGCTAAATATTAATGCTGTATTCCATACAGTATCCATTGTATAAAAAGACCAATTTCCTAGGCTGTTAACACTCCCCCAGACTCCCGTACTGATTCCAATTCGCTGCAGGGTGGGAGATTTTGGATTACATTTGGAAACCCCCCTCTAAAAATCCTCAGTTTGTCACTGCTCAGAGATATGCGCTTATGCCTCCGCTGCTTTCAATATGTACTGTGCAAAAATATGCAAATGTGGCAGCTGCCTGCATTTGTATTGAGATGTGCACTAGCAGCTTTGCGAGTCTCAGCAGCTGTGTAAAAGATGCATCATTGTTTGCAGATCAATTGAATATTGGGCTTCTAGTAGCCCTACTGTGTACAGGATTACAGTTTCAACAAAAAATGGTCATGAAACAGCATTTTTTCCACCACTTCCAATAATTATCCCAGATGGTTTCTGATTGTCAATCACTTTACAAATAAATCCTCTTTGCAAGTGACATTAGGTGTATCACTGCACATACATAGTCGATTGATTACCACTCAACTGCTAAAGCTTTGGGTTCAGGGACTGATTTAAGTAACAAGCCGCCCATAGGCACAACATTGTGTGCCACCGCCCCCTCCTCTTCCAGGTCTGGAGGAGGTGTCCTGTCCTCTCCTCCTCCCCAGTGCTGGAGATGTCACTGCTGCCATTGCAGCTGGTGCTCCAGTCACTTCCACAGCCAGGTCTTTGAAGTCGTCTAAGGACAGGGATAGCAAGGGAGTGATTATCCAGCCAAGAAAAAGCCAATGATGTACTGGATCTTGTAGCAGTAATTTCCAATTTCTCTTAAAAAAAAATGTCAATGGTTTTAAACGAGGAACTATACCTTGAAATAAAAGACCATTTAAAATTGTCCCCATTGTCCTTTTTTAGTTTCTCTTTCAGGAGGTCCCTCCTACCTATTACCTGGGTTTTGTTATTAGCTTTGCCAATTGCCAATTGCTTATAGCCTTTAACCAATAAACTTTCTGATAACTACTCTATTTGACTGTTACATACAGAGGTATCTGTACAATTAACGTTAATTTTAAAGGGATATAGAAAAAAATTCCTCTGATGAAGTCATTTTTGGCGAAACGCGTTGGTATTGTATTGTTCTGTTGATAGAGGACCGGACCATTCATTTTATACCAATACTGGAAGAAACCAATAAAAGTGAATCGAATGAATGAACAACGTCTCTTTATAGTATTTCTTATTATGGACATTTTTATTTAAAATCTATGACTTAATTTGATTGTCATAAGGCACCATATCACTATTGTGCTTTACATTTCTGTGTTAATTTCCGAGCTCTCAGGGAATTTAGTGATTAGGCTGCTATCTGCACAATTTTCATTGTCAATTTATTTATCTGTACCAAATCTAGCGTGGAGTAGATTGTTTGAATATAATATTGAACAGAGAAATGTTTATTTTCCCTCTGCTCTGCATCCTCCCTTTAATTCTGTGACTTCCCTAACCATTCTCTGCCTGGTCGTGCTCCTTTTACACCCTCCAATAAACCTTTAAATCCTGTAACAAACTGATGAAATAATAATCTGTTATCTGACAGCACAAATGCTTCTATCCGAGAACTGACATGATGGAGGATGCCAATAAATATATTTTATTGGTTGGTTAGTAGAAATACCAAATCCGATACTAATCTGAGCTATCTCTTCAATAAGACTAACCCATATTGAATCTGTTACTGGAATAGATTTTGATAATGAATGATAATAAGTATGTGGGAGGGATTGTTTTGTAAGTGCTTGTAAAAACTATAATGGAATCTAGGGAGCAGCCTATAAAAAGCTAAAGTGCCTACACACTTAGTGATTTAGGGAGATTTTATAAGCGATCTCACTAGATCGCTTAGAAAATGCCCCTACATCCCTCCGTGTATAGGCCCCATAAGGTGGTTTAGCTTTTTATAGGCTGCTCCCTAGATTCCATTATATTTTTTACTAGCTTTAAATATAAAGTTTAACTAATTGATAAAATTCTTTCCATTGTGAGGAACAAATAAAATCCAATTCAGAGGATAATTCAGACCTGACAATCGCCTCCCCGCTAGAGTAAAATGCCACCTTTAATATGAATGTGCTTGGTGTGTGGAGTGATGTGTACGGCTAGCGCTGAATTTGCAACTGAGTGAAAATGTGCAGAATCCTTCATTACAGGCTCTATGATTTTCTACTTACAGTAGCACCAGTCATCGCAAGTTAGGAGTAGCCAGAGACTTACTCAATGGCTGCGATGAATACATGCATATTCGGCCTGAAGATGATGTCACACACCCTCCCCTAAATCACTTTGGAATGCCTGTATTATCTAGGCATGTCTAGGGTTTATTCTAGCATGTCTCCTTTATCTTATCACGCCCACTAAATGGCCGGGGACAACCCCCAGATGCCAGCTTCCTGTCAATTACCTTGCGAATGGCTAGCAAAGGAAAAAAGTAGCATGATTCCTTTACTAGCAGGCATCACACCTGCCTACCACGGGCCCATGCACATGCACAGTATATTTTATGGTACTTATGAGTTATCTGGGCGCCCGATTTTTTGATTGTATGCCTTAAGTTAAGGCATACAATCAGATGCGATGCGATATCGCATCGTATCGCATCGCATCGCATGCGACCATCGGATGCGATGACCCGATTTTTCCATAGGAATCAATGTTAAAATGGACTGAGTCCATTTTAACATGGAATTCAATGGGAAAAAGGGGTCCTTTTCATACCCCTACTATCCAAGTGGGCATGGAGTTGGATATAAACCTGTGGCGAGCGTAGCGAGCCACCGAGCCCGAAGCGTGGTGAGCGAAGCGAGCCCCGCGAGGGGACGGTATTCTGTGTCCCCTCGCGGGGCTCGCTACGCTCGCCACGCTTCGGGCTCGGTGGCTCGCTACGCTCGCCACAGGTTTATATCCGACTCCATGCCCACTTGGATAGTAGGGGTATGAAAAGGACCCCTTTTTCCCATTGAATTCCATGTTAAAATGGACTCAGTCCATTTTAACATTGATTCCTATGGAAAAATCGGGTCATCGCATCGCATCGCATCGCATCCGATGGTCGCATGCGATGCGATGCGATGTGCCCGATCCGACCCGATTTAGAAATCGGGCGCCCAGATAACTCACAAGTACCTATTTTATTTACAGTTTATAGTTTCTAATATAGCACAGCATATTCTGTTGCTCTTTATAATTGATATTGATAATCAGCCATTGCGAATTCGGGATTCAGGTCTGAATCGGGCCGTCCTTTCATAATGTCACTGATTTCCTCACAGCCAACAATTTGTGTGAAGTGAATTAAACTTTTATTTTAATGAAGGCCGTGTTGCGAAGCTCAAACCCTCAGAAGCCATGCTTTCCAAGTAAACAGTTGTCCTTGGAAACAGCAACCTTGCACATTTCAAGTTTTTAAGTTTAGAAAAACATTTACTGTCTAAAGCCCTGTACACGTGGGTTGACCGGTCCTCCATGCTGAGTGACGGGCTTAAGCATGATCGCACAGCAGACCCGCGAAGCACTCCACGATGGTGTGTGATGAGCAATGGTGCTGAGTTAGGCTTTGCATATTTTTTTTATAGGCAAAGCCCCACAATCTAGCATGCATCGGACCATGCATTGCAATCGCTGCAGTGCATACACACGGAGCGATCAGTGCTCCATTTATATGCGATCTACTTAGCTTACAAATGGGGCAGAAATCGCTCATGTATAAGCCTCTTAACTATTTTTTAGATATATTTTCATTGCAGGAACTAGAAACTGAACAATGCGTTTTTTTCTATTGAGACATTTTGAGAATGTGGTTTGCCTAAATTATTGATCGTTAACACAGGAATGCCACATGTGGCTTATAGAAAAGTTCAAAGCGGCATGCTCAAGGTTCAGATTTACCAGCTAAGATCACTATGTAAATGCCAGAGTATAATGTCGGTCTCAGTATTTTATAATTAAGAGCTATTTTTTAATTTATCAAGTTACAGATGGAAACCAGTACCATAAAGCCTAAACCAAATGATTTACCTCTAACCTCAGTTGGTGTGTTGACCAGTTGCCATCCGATCTTTGATCCTAGTAAAACTAGTACATTGCACTTAATTACATTTTAACCAGCAGACTGATCACAAAAGCTTGTTGAAAGTGTATCACATTTTTTACAATCTGTAGAATATGATCCATCCATTACTCCCCTGCAACACAGATAATATGATCATCAACATGGAGTTATCCTGCTTGTCCCCGATTTGTTTATACACTACAGTATGCATATTGTGGGTATTTAATGAATATAGCACGGGTGCCGGGTGACTGCCCGACAGGGGATTCCCAATGGTCAGTATTCCGACGTCAGAATCCCGACTGCCGGTGCTCCAACAGGGGGGATCCCGGCTGACAGGGTCTATTCTCCCTTGTGGGGGTTCACAACCCCCATAAAGGGAGAAGAGAACAACCTATGGCGAGCGAAATAATGCGCATCTACAAAAATTGAGAAGGGATTTGATCACTAGTAATGAAAAAAGACCACTTTTATCCAATAATTTATTTATTTATTTGCAGTTTCTTATATAGCGCAGCAGATTCCGTTGCGCTGGACTGTTGTGTCACAAAACAGTTCCTAGCAATGCTGGTGTTTATTTATATTAAGTAGATAACAATATATAAAGGGGTATACAAAAAAGCGATATGGGTTGCGAAACATGCAGTATTGAAAAAAAACTTATATATACTTCAAATGGACTAAATATAAATGATAACAGTTCAGCAATATACAGTAAGTGCTAGAGTGTGAAAAGTAGGAATATAGGAAAATCTCCCTCTTATCCCTAGGAGCGGATGGAGTCAAAATCCCGGCGGTCAGAATCTCGGCAGTCGAAATACTGACACCAGAATCCCGACCGCCGCAATGCCGGCAATTTCTCCCTCTCTGGGTGTCCATGACTGCATGGCGAGAGCAGCGAACCTGCAAGGAGGGGCAATCCACGCGCCCCCCCCCCTTGTAGGCATTTCGGCGGTCGGGATTCCGGCATCGGTATTTCGACAGCCGGATTCTGACTACCGGGATTCCGACCGCCAGGAATTCGTACTGAATACCCCAGGAGACAGCAAAATGTGAACACTCAAATAATCACATTTTATTTATGCTGGTACATTTATGAAGAGTGCCTTATTTATGTATTTCCTTTAACCATTTATGCATTTTGTATAACTATTGTTTTCCTAAAAGTGTTTACAAGATGGCATCGGATTGGTTGCGAACTGCTCTAAATGCAGCCCTATACATTGCAAATACAACTCTACAGGAATAATGGCATTATTATTGCAGTTATGCATGCGATAATTGGCAAGATGCATCACATACTGCAACGGATAGTAGATCCCGCCCTAATTAATAAGGTTGTAAATCAGCAAAAAGATTTTTGTAAATACTTTTAGCTGTATAATGCAGTTTCATGTGGCAACATCACACCAAGCTACAGAGCAAACAAGGCACTCGTTTTAACTGAGCAGTACAGGAAAAGTAATGTTTTGGGAACAAACCCTCGCAAATGCCTACTCATCACTCTGATGGTCATTGCTGAAGTTAAAGTGTGCGCTGACCATGTTGACAGTGGAGAGATAATTACGAGGCAGAGTTTCAGATAAAGGATCAGGCAGCATAAATGGCTGGAATAGTCTGGCTCATATAATAGTATATAATCTTCCCTGCTCAACTGACTCAATCCCTCTTCAGTTATGATTTGAATATATAACAGAATATTCACAGAGCCTGTGATTACTTTAACAGGTTGCCATGAACTTGACAATCCACTACTATACCACAAGTATATTGTGGTATAATTTTTGAAAAAGAAAAGAGATGGGCCATCATGGGAAAGCAGTGACCTATAAATGGGTTTGCAGAAAGCCATATAAACTCTGTTTACGGTGATTCAGATGAATTATTGTAAAAAAAGTATATCAATACTGTATATTTGAAAAATGATAGCCCTTTTTATTTGCTCTATCAATTTTACATTAATACCTAAAATACATATTCAACGAATCCGAAAGGTACAATTGCTAAAGCCATTCCTTATTGATAAGTGTGCATCTAGGGAGAATGTTCTGGATATTTGCTGCTGTCTAATACAGTAGTACAGTGAATAGAAAAGGTCTACACACCCTTATTGGAGGCCTGAAGTCAGCACAAATCATGTTGAACCTATTCCCGTGTGAATGCTTAGGCATCCATGGTATTTTGGGGTTTGTATTTATCTATTGTTTTTTACTTAAATTTGTCTACTTGAATGTAATTTATATTTTGTACGTTTCAATGTCACATTGAAGGTCAGACATGATTTATCTTGATTTTAGGCTTTATATATTAATAAAAAAATTGGAGTGGATGTACAGAATCTTTGTATCTACTGTAGCTGTTGGCTGTGGCAGGTTTTCATTTCCTCCATAGTTTTCCTAGAATCATTAAATGACATGGGGGAAGGGGGGGGGGGTTACCAAGCATCAAATTCTGAATGCGATATATCTTGCCACTAGCTGTAAGCATAGCAGCATTTATTAACATTTCAACAGGATTTGCCATTATTTATTCAAAAGACAAGCTGTCCACTACAATATAAGGACCCCCAGTTTTATAACCCAGGAATACTACTGTGCCTACGTGGCCATCAGCCAGGACATGCACCAGCTGTGGAAAACACATCAGGAAAGATTTGCTTTCTACAACCTGAAGCATGCAGGCTACATCTCGCCAATTAGTACATCCAATCTATTGATTTAAAACTGCTTAAACGTCCGGACCACCAGCAGTCTTGACACGAGAAAAAACATGGCCTCTGCATCGTAGGACTTTGTATAAAGATTCAGAATAATTCACACGGAGATATACAAATGTCATACAGCATGATGAGTGCAAATTTAACAGAGTTGTCACTCCAATTGGTTTTATTTCTGTATATAAGATGTTCATTTTGAACAAGAAAGGAGCTCGGCATTGTTGAGTTGCTTTTGACTTGGACCAAGAATGGGCTAAATTCCTCGTTAACTTAGAACCAGCAACTCCGGTTATATATCTTTTACCGAAAATCCACAAGGACCCCCTCAATCCCCCGGGTCGCCCCATAGTATCGGGAGTAGACTCTATAACAGCTAATCTCTCAGAGTTTATAGATTTTTACTTGCAGCCTCTTGTCCAAAATAATCATTCTCATCTTAAGGACACCAAGGACTTACTCAATTACCTATCCACGGTCCAGTGGGAGGAGGGGTGCGTCCTGGTGACCGCGGACGTAAAATCTTTATATACGATCATAGATCATGAGGCAGGTATAGAGGCATGCACTGAAGCACTTTCAAAAAGCACCTTACAAACCCCCTTACAAAAGTTTCTTATTGATGGTATTAGATTTATTCTCGTCAATAACAATTTTATGTTTGACGACACTTATTTTATCCAAAAGGTCGGAACAGCAATGGGGACCAGGTTCGCCCCCAGTTATGCCAACTTATTTATGGGTAAGTGGGAACAGGATGCGGTCTGGACCCACAATCCCCATGGGGCGAACCTGGTATCCTGGAAATGATACATAGACGACATTTTGTTTATTTGGAAGGGAGACGGGAGTCTCTATCCTCATTTTGCCCTTATCTTAATTCTAACCTTTTAAATATTGAACTTACTTTCAACATAAGTGAAGCCACAGTTGATTTTTTAGATATTTCTATTTTTATTCAAAATGGTCATGTTTGCACAAAAACCTTCACCAAACCTACCGACTCTGGGACATATATAGAAAGCACCAGTTGCTATCACAGCAACTGGTTGAATTCTATCCCAGGGGGGCAACTAAAAAGGATCAAAAGAAATTGTAGTGAGGAGGAGACATATAAACTCCAGGCAGATCAACTGGAAAAAAGGTTCACTAACAGCGGATATAATAAAAAAGTTATCAAACAAGCTAGGGATCTGGTGGATGGCACAGACAGACAGTCTTTGCTCGAAACCAGAACTAATGCGGTAGATGCAGGGGAAACGCATAATAAAGCAGAATGGGCATTTATCACAAATTATTCTGCCCAACATAAATACATTGAGAAATCATTTAAACGCCACTGGGATATCCTTCTGAGAGACCCGATAATAGGTGGCACTATCCCCAAAAAGCCGCAATTTATTTATAAAAGAGCACAGCACCTAAAAAATAAATTAGTTAAAAGTGCCCTTCCCCTAAAGAGAAACAGGGTAATATCCTCACCAAGGGTTTCCACAGATGTGGAATCTGCCCTGGTTGTAGAGAGGTAAAAAGTGATGGCTCTAAGAAAATTGAGGAGATAGCCATCAATGGTGTAAAATATGTCATTAAGGATTTTTTAACATGTAATACCAAAAACGTGGTTTATATGATAGAGTGTAAGTGCAATCTAGTCTATATTGGTCGGACTTCTCGACCATTAAAGGTCCGGATTGGGGAACATCTCTGCAACATAAAAAAGGACTCCCCCTGCATGCACTATCTTTGCATTTTAAAGAAGTCCATAACAGTTGCACGGATTGCATTGTCAAGTTTTTAGCCATTAAATGTGTCAAATCAAATCACCGACTGCGGAATTTGAGCACCCAGTTGGCTAAAGCAGAGATGCCCAGCATATACGATTTTGGCACTCTGAAACCAGGTGGTCTAAATGCGGACTTTGAGATCAAATGGTTTTTATGATACATTTTTTTGACATATTTATGGAATTTTTATGGAATTTTTTATAAGATTTTTTATAAGATTTTTTATAAGATTTTTTATAAGAGTTTTTGTGTTGAGAATATTCTTTTATGGTAAAGAATAATTATTTTTTATGGTAAAGAAAAAAAAAAAATTTTATGAAAAAGTTTTTTATGATAAAGAAATGTATTTATGAATTATTTTTTCTATGAAATATTTTAATATTTTTAATCATTCTATCTTTTTAATCCACGTTTTTGGTAAAGATATTTGGTTTGTAAATGTATTTTTAGATCCTTTATGCACTTGCACTTCTCTTTATGCATCTGCATATTCCTATATATACTTCAATATTGCGTATGTGATTCAAATACAAACACCTGTATCTTGAAATAACTATTCCCTATGATGTTTTCACATCACCCTTCACAGATGGGGCTCAGACGCTTTCTCTGTCTTGTTGGAGGGTGAAGAACAGGAAGTGCGGCATAATGGAACGCAACTTGCGTTCCACAAGCCGGAAGTGACGTATCGCATCACTGGACCCGGAAGTAGTCAGCGGTGCGGGCGGAGGAAGGAGGTGAACGCTCGTTACCGCTGACTGCTTCACCTGCACATCCAGTTATAAAAGGAGGTTTCTACACTAGCCACATACACAGCCTTGAATAAGACCCTCCATTTCTACGGGTCGAAACGCGTTGGCGTAACTTGTGGCATCAGGATTTCCAGGACAGACGTACTGAAGGACTTTTACCTACCTTGGATCAACCTCTCCCAGGCCGACCACCTGGGCATATGGACTGGTGACTATTGATTCACTAAAGCTCATGAACTGACTAACCACCAGTTCTGATACTGCAGCTGGTAATTAGCACTTCACTCCTGTCTTCCGGAATCCATTGTTTTTAACATTGTATCGTATTGTACCATGTGTTTTTTGTGTATGTAATTAAAAACTGGCTTCACCATATAAGCCTTTCTGTTTTCACATACATTGAATCATTCTACCCGCTGGGGGCATCCTGATTGAATGAGAGGATCTAAGAGAACCCCCTATTGATTGAAAGGAAGAATTGCTGCATTATTTTCACCTCTTTTATCACTTGTGTGCTTGCAAATTACTTCACTCACCTTTTGGCGCCGTTGGAAGTTATATACTTTGTTTTGTATATTTCTGTACTCAGGAGTTGGGAATTCTCCTTATCTATAACTTTGGTGGCAGCCTTAAGAAGCGCAGAACCGGCGTGGCCTGGCAGCCATAGAGAGCAGTTGCACTATCCCAGGGCTCTCAACAATCCAGCCTCTCCCGCCCGCTCCTAACTGCTACTTGCAAGACCCAGTACCTGGGGAGACATCCTTGGGGTCCCGGATCCCCCTGCCAGGCTCTGTGGGAGGCTGCGGAGTCGGGGCGACTGCGTGCAGCCGCCTGCGGATTGCGGCCTACCCGCGGCCTGGAAGCCGGGACCTAAAGTACAGCCCCAATCTGGAAATCGGGCTCCACAGCGCGCGCGCACGCCGGACGTGCCTGCGGTGGCTCCGGGCCCTCAGCGGGGAAGTGCGCACTCCCCTGGATCCCTCCTGGACCCTGTCATCCTCGGGTGAGTGACACAGACTCCCCCAAAACTATATATCTACCTCCCTGCTCACTGCCTCGGTGGCGGCGGCCATCTTGGAGGAGGCAGGGATGCTTCTCCTGCTGCCTCTCCTCTCCCTGATACGGCGGAGGCCGGAGGCTGCATGTGAGGGAGAAGTCATACCAACACTAATCTGACTGTCCACAGCTGTGCCCCACTGCACCCCAATACTCCCCCAGGCCGCAGCACGACAGGAGTGAGGGCTACACTGCTCTCCCCTGTGTCACAGCAGGAGCGGCGGCCATCTTTTTGGTTGAAATCCCCCAACCATATGCTCCCTTCCTAATAACGACCATCCACAGGCACTTTCAACAACCCACCCACCTTAAACCTTATCCTGCAAGTCTCCTTACACCCCTGCCATACCTGAAAGATGTGCACCGTTGCCCCAGACCTGAACACAAACTAAGAGGAGGCCCTTTACCACTTACAGTGTGGAGGTTGGTGGGCCCTAACGGCAAATAATTGGGTTCTCTACCTGCATCACTTACATCTAAACCGCTCCAGCCCTCCTGGAGTGACACGTCTCCCTGACATATTTTCCGCAAGCTGCCAAGGATACTGGACAATATCCAGCCCCCACCCGCCAACTGAGGCGCTGAATTATACCCAATTACAAACAACCCCTCTGCTCCTAAGCCCCAGAGGCGAAGATAGTCTCCTTGAAGCCTTAGCCCTCAAAAGGCTACCCCCTTACATCCATTCCCACCCCTCTGCCTGGGATCACTGGAGACATAGGACACCCACCTCAATTGCCTACACCCCATAGCCCCGAAGGCTCCAAGGTCCAAACTCATGCCCTCTGTCCCCCCTTGTGGACACTCGAATCAGAGGCCTTTCACCCCTCACCCCATGCACCCTCCCCCTCCTTGAAAGCTCCTACCCTCTATCCCCACCTGTGGACCCCCTAAGATCCTGTGTCTAGCATACTGAAAGGGGAAAGTCCCATCTACAAGCCCCTACTAACCTCCCCTCATTGCTTCCATCTGGACATCCGCCCCGGATTGTTACCTGTCTAACCATTACAACATAAATGCCTGCCTAAACTTGCTCCAGGTCCGGAGTCTCACCTCCGCTATCCAGAGTCAACAGGAGTGCTTTACCTATAAACAGTAGCTTTGGCCGCAGCTTCGTTCTTCCATCCCCCATCCAGCCAGCCACAACCTCCTCATCATGCCTAAAGGTCACCGCAAACAAGATAACCCGGAACCCTCCCAAACTCTCAGCAGATTTGCCTTCTCTGTGGAGAAACCGCAAAAAAAAACCTTAAGCTCAACCCAGAACAACTCCGATTCAGACGAATCTGACAACTCCCCGCTGACAAGAGGTGACCTACGCTCCCTACTCCGAGAGATCCAAGAAACAAGACGGTCAGTCCAAGCGGTCCAATCCGAAGTTAGGGAAGCAGTCAACACTCTTAAGGCAGATATCAATGACCTCGGCAACAGAACAAACCAACTGGAATCTAAAGTAGACGATATTGTCACTTTTCAAAACGACCTATCCTCTGACCTACAAAATCTCAAAAGTGAGATGCGTGACCTCCAAGACCGCCAAGAAGACCAAGAGAACATGGCCAGACGCAACAACTTACGGATAAGAGGCATCCCCGAGGAGATAGATGCTTCTACTCTTGACGACTACCTTAAGAAACTCTTCTCCCACCTTTCGCCGACAACCCCAGAGGATCACCTGCTCCTTGACAGAGCCCATAGGGCTCCGCCCCAGATCATTAGACTCTTCCCAACCTCGAGACGTCATCCTCCGATGTCACTACTTCCAAGCAAAAGAAGACATTGTCAGAGAATCGAGAAAACTATCAAAAGTGACATTTCAAGGCCACGACCTACAAATCTTTCAAGATATCGCCCCGGCAACCCTAGCCAAACGCAGGGAGTTCAAACCCATCACATCCCTCCTCAGCGAGAAGAACATTAGATACAGATGGGGCTTCCCATTCCGCATTCTCATATGGAATCAAAACAAGTTCATTCCAGCAAGAACCTCGGAAGAAGCCTGGAAAATTCTATCTGCGATGGGCCTCCCCGTACCTCCCTCCACAAGTGCAGCAACTTCTATAGCACAAGCCACCCCAACCTCAGCAAACGTCAACACCCCCAGAAGATTCTTGAATCGTGACTGGTCCCAAGTCCCCTCTGCTAAGAACGTAGTGCCGCCTGACCACCCTCCTTGAATCGACGTTTGATGGTGATGTAGCCCGACTTATTTACCTACGTTCACTTTAGTGAACTTCCTTGGACTGATGCACATATCTATAAAGTCTGTTTATCTACTAGTTTTATTCATACGTAAATTTCAGTTAGCACATTGCCTCAAGTTGCTTAACTAATATAATGACATTATCTGTTTTGTAACGTTGATAGTCAGGTTGACATAGCTATCAATGTTCAATGTTGATACTCCGGTTAATCTGTTAGTCATACCCTTTAGTTCAGTTTTGCAGAAATGCACCCCTGTTATGCTTGTACTAACCGCAATTGTGTTAGACTCCGGACCTATTCTGGTCTCACCAAGACCCAACCAATACCATGCCCTGGGTAACCCCAGGCCACGACCCCCCCTTGGGGCCTCCAGCCCCAGACCGGCCCAGGTCGCACTCCAACCTCTCCTTTTTTCCCTTTGGCCGGCACCTCAGACCGGAACTAACCCCTCCTGGTCTTCCACCTCCCTGTACTCCCATGGCTGTTGCCAACTTTTTTTTTGAATCCCACCCCCCACTCCTTCCCCCGAAGGGTAGAATTGTTTTAACTCTATTACCTAGAAAAGCAAGCTGTAGAACCATAACCTCCTCCCTGGGACTCAACCTGTGTCATGTAATTAACCTATGCCCGATTTGCCTGGATATCTCATTTAACCCACACAATGGCCCTTAGAATCTACTCCCACAACGTCAAGGGCTTGAACAGCCCCACTAAGAGAACTAAGTTGTTCCTAACACTCAAGAACACTAAAAGTGACCTGGTGTTCCTCCAGGAAACCCACTTTAAAAATCCCTCCCACCCCGAACTGAAGTCTAAACTATTTCCCCTCACATTCCATGCATGCGATGCCAACCAAAAAAAAAGAGGGGTCTCTATCCTTTTCGCCTCCCACCTTTGCACCAGAAAACATTTATGCTGATAAGGAAGGTAGATGGCTCATCCTGGTCGGGAAGCTAAACCAAACCCTGTGTACCCTGGTCAACATATACGCCCCAAACCAACACCAGGCCCGTTTCTTCAATGTAATCAGTTCTCTCCTAGATAATTATGCCAAAGGCTCCGTCATAATGGCAGGCGATTTCAACGAGGTATTGGATGGTAAGCTAGACCGCTCCTCAACCTCTTCCCCCTCACCGAGCTCTCCCACACCTGGCTCAAGGTCCCTACTATCACTTCTCAAGAAGCACCTACTGTATGACTCATTCAGGCTCATAGACCCCACTGCCAGGGACTACACTTACTTCTCACCACCCCACAATACTTACTCGAGAATTGACATGATTCTCCTCAGCAAAACCCTCTCGTCTAGCATTATAGCAGCAGATATACACCCCATGATCTGGTCAGACCATAATCCGATCTCAGCTGATTTAGTCACAATTGCCACCCGCCCCCCTTCCTCACCCTGGCGTCTGAATGACTCGCTCCTACACAATCCCACGTATGTTAATCAAATTAAGGACCGCCTTGAAGAATACTTCCAACTCAACTCCTTTCCAGAAACAACCCCGCAAATTCTATGGGAAGCACACAAAGCGGTTATACGAGGCCACCTCATCAACATCGCCTCCAGACACAAAAAGACACTGGAACAACAACTGAACACACTTACAACTAAACTCCACTCTCTAGAAATACAACACAAACTCACCCCAACACCTCACCTAGCAGAACAACTAGCTGTAGCTAAACAGGAGGTGTCCACCTTCATGTCGGAGCGCACGGCGAAAGCCCTCCAAAAGCTGAACCAATTATTTTATGAGAAAGGAGACAAGGCAGATAAGATCCTAGCATCTAGACTTAAAGCCAAAAATTCGCGAAACAACATACTAGCTATTAGAAATAGAGCTGGAGTCCTATCGTACTCCGCAGACTCAATTAGCAACGAATTTGAAAAATACTATTCCAATCTTTACAATATCCACAGCAATAGCTCAACCAGCACCCCACCAGACACCACAATTGAAGACTTTCTGAGAAAAGCCAACCTGCCCTCCCTCCCAGATCATCTATCCACACAGCTTTGCCGAGATATCTCGGAGGATGAAATCATGCACGCCCTGAAATCTCTTAAAGTATCGAAGGCCCCAGGACCAGATGGCTTTACGGCCGTCTATTATAAAAAATTCTCCCACATACTCCTGCCCCACCTCAAACCATTATTTAACGCAGCCCTACACGGATCCCACTTCCCCCCATCAATGCTTGAAGCCAGAATAATCTTAATTCATAAAGAAGGAAAGGACCCACACGATTGTTCAAGCTATAGACCTATTTCCCTCCTGAATATAGATATTAAAATCTATGCTAAAATTCTGGCCAATCGTCTTAACACAGTCTTGGCTTCCCTGATACACTACGACCAAGTTGGGTTTATCCCGGGTAGGCAAGCAAGGGATAATACCAGGCGCACAATAGACATCATACAAATTCTAAACCACAGAAAAACCCCTTCTTTAATATTAGCACTCGACGCCGAAAAGGCATTCGACCGCATCTCATGGTCTTTTCTATTTAAATCCCTGCAAGCCTTCGGCATAAAAGACGAATTTCTATCAGCAATCTCAGCCCTATATTCCTCCCCAACAGCGAGAGTTATGACAAATGGTATTCTCCTTATCTAATGGTACTCGCCAGGGTTGCCCCCTATCCCCTCTCGTTTTTGCACTGGTGATCGAGTCCCTGGCTTCTAGGATTAGAAACTCGCCCGACATCAGAGGGGTAGGAATAGGGTCACTCGAACCAAAACTCTCGCTGTTCGCGGACGACATCTTATTAACCATCACAAAACCCCAAACATCCCTACCCGCATTATTTGAGCTCATAGAGGAATATGGCCATTTATCTGGATACAAAATCAACTACACCAAATCCGAAGCCTTATCTCTCCACATTCCTCATGACCTCAAAGCCTCCCTCGCCTCCACCTTCCACTTTAAGTGGCAACCCCGAAAAATTAAATATCTAGGCATTTACATTACCTCCAATTACAACTCTCTTTACGCCGAAAACTACCCTCGACTAATAGACAAACTCACCAAAGACCTCCACACTTGGAAATCACTTATTATCTCATGGCTGGGTAGAATAATAGCGGTCAAAATGTCAGTACTTCCCCAGCTGTTATACCTTTTCCAAACCCTCCCAGTAAAAGTCCCCGACAGAGTACTACGCACGGTCCAGTCCTCCATCACCAAATTTATTTGGAACGACAAACCGCCCAGATTAGCTCTTAGCACCCTTAGACTTCCCAGGGCAAAAGGGGGCAGAGGCCTTCCGGATATTAGATGTTACTATTTGGCCAGCCAGCTTGGGCAAGTGGTGGCGTCTTTCGCGCCAAGGGGCAGCCTGGCATGGATAGACCTCGAATCCTCAGCACTGGGGATCAGTTCCCTCTCCTCGATTTGGCCTATGCCTAACAAGCCCAATACATCCAAACTCAATACCCTTGTTGCTTTCCCCTCTCTCAAATTCCATATAACTTTATGGAAACACTCTAACTCTAAATTTAGCTTCACTTCTAATTCCTCTCCTCTTACCTCTATATGGGATAATCCTGACTTCCCCCTGGGATGCTCCCCCAACAATTTTAAGTCCTGGAAGAGTGCTGGTATCAATTACACCGCAGACCTACTGATTGAGGGTCAACTAGCCTCTCTCGATGGTATTAAAAATAAATTCCCCTCTCTAACTCCCCATTTTTTTGAATATTTCCAAATTCGCCACTTCATCAATTCACACATATGCACCACTGCCTAGCAACCATACACTACATTGGAACGGGTATGCCTAGAGAACCCCCTGCAACGTGGCATAATCTCACAAGTATACTCACTCTTGATAGACTCACTCGCTCCCTCTTCCCTTCGCCATGAAGTAGAATGGGAACGCGACCTAGGACCCCCCCTGACCAAACAAGCTGGGAAGAAATCAGGGAAAACATCGCCAAGAGCTCAATCTCCACTCGCATTAAGGAGACCTCGTACAAACTCTATTACAGATGGTACTTCACCCCGGCCAAACTCTCCAAAATCTTTCATCAAGCTAACCCTAACTGTTGGAGAGGATGTGGTATGAAAGGTACCCTCCTCCATATATGGTGGGAATGCCCTATAATAGTTTCTTACTGGGAAAAAGTCTCGAGACTGATAAATTCACTAACCGGTATACCCTTCCCGCTAGATCCCTGGACATGCCTTTTGGCTCGACCTCTGCAAAATTTAGACCCCAATATGAGCAAACTCCTCTCCCACATTTTAGTAGCAGCTAAATCCTTAATAGCTAAAAATTGGAAGTCCCCAACCTCACCCTCTATGAATGCTCTCCACAACCAAATCAACTTTATTGCCAACATGGAAAAAATATCCTACTACTTACACGATTGTCGACAAAAAAGTAAGATATCCAAGGGAGGATATCTAAGAAGTCTCCCGGGTGGGGCACAGCCTTCTAAAGTTCGATAACTGTTAAGACTAAATTTTATTAGTTAAAACGTGACCCTATAGTGGGTCAGGGTGGACAAAAAGACAAAGACAGAGACAAACGGATAACACTTTTACCAATAATAATATGAGAAAGTAGTGAAATATAATGGATTCCTATTATATCTTATATATTCTCTATGTCTGTGGATAGGGAGAGGAAATTACCTCTAAATACAAATAACAGCGAATAAATACTCTAAATGATCCTATCAGACAAGAGAGTGCCTCCGCTAGCCATACATGTTCTCAAAATTGAGAATGAATGCAAATGCACCCTGTAATAAACGGTAATGAATTTAGAAATTAAGAAATGCCACCAGGGTATCGGTGGGTAGGAGAAGTATAGAAAAGATTAGTAAAGTACCTGAGTTTTTTGGGGTGCTAAGGGAGTGGCTGCTGCCTGTGCATGTGACAGATGTCAGTGAATGCACAGTTGAGCGGACCCCGAGAGCGTCACAGGTGTCAGAATGTAGGTGAGATGGTTTCTGCTGTTTTCAGGGGTGACCTGCCTGGCTCTGTTATCAATTAGACAGTGCAGAGTCGGGTCTCGGGTCCCCTGTAAATGAGAGAACCTTGAGTGGATACGGCAAGATAGAGGGTACTCCCTCACTTGGTCCCAGGTGTATGCTGCTATCCTCTGTGTGCAGAAATAACTGCAGTGAACAGAGGTTGAGCGATACTTCCCGGGTGGTGAGGAGTAGGAAAAAGTATAGATTGCACACCAGTTGGGGATGTCAGGGTTTGTCTGGATTTTTCTCCTGTTGTCAAATGAATGGCATAACAGAGGTAATACACCCTGGAGATCCCACTATGCGCTGCTGGTGGTATCATGCAAGAAATAGTAGGCAGATAGTAGAGAAAAAAGATACTGATTTAACAAAATGTTACACAAATGGTGGATTCAGATCTGTAGCGAAAGTTAATTGGCAACACTGTGACACTTTAAATGATAGGCGTCAGCTTGGTGCTGTTATGAGCTGATCCCTCTGCAGAGCACTTATGGCATTGTGCCCAAGCTGGGCCGTCAATGCTATATGTGTGGATAACAGGTGTTTTTGATATGCCTATAAACGTGGAAGACAGTTTAATTAACCATGCAGCGCTCAAATTATACAGGATGCTGATATCTTTCTTCACCCGGGCACAGTGCTGCTATGGGCTGATATAGTTTTATAGACTTGAAGCAGAATGTACCACAATCCTATTGATAATAAATATATGATTTTTTGTGCGACTATGAGCTAATATAGTTGGCCACCTTGTGACAGATTATATAACAAATATTAGGTTAATACCTGTAGAGCTGAGCGATACAAAGATTACTGCTGTAGGCTAATAATCATATAAACGCTAAACAGATTAAATAGCAATTTAAAAGTGATGCCCCTGTGGGCTGATACACTCACGATACTGGATCCCAGGCAGTTCTCACGCAGGCAGGAAAGTATCACAGTAATAGATCCAAGTGAGATAGAACACACTTGAGGCAGGGAGAGAGGCACTGATGTCTGGGCGATGATGTTCAGTGTATCGGTACCCACAATGGGAATGTGTGTCGCCGTTCTGTCCCTGCGTTGGGGTCTCACAGTTATTACTGTGTATTTGAACGGGACCCGGCAGAGGTGGTTAAGGTGTAGATGCCGCGATCCCACAGGCAGCACTGAGTGTCCAGGCACAGCTGTCGGGAAGTAACCTGGATGCAGGAGCTCGTGCTGCGGGTGTCCTTGGGCAGAGAAGGTTAACTGTCAGTATCGCAAACTCACGGGCAGCGCTGAGTGTCCCGTCAGAGCCAGCGGGAGGCAGCCTGCGTGTAGAGGCTAGTGCTGCGGGCGTCCTGGGGCAAAGATAGTGTGGAGATATAAATGTTTATGCCGCGATCCCCCTGACAGCGCTGTATATCCAGTCAAAGCCGACGCAGGGTAGCTTGGAAGCAGAAGCTTGTGCTGCGGGCGTCCTGGGGCAGCTAGTCCCTGTGAGGCTGAGACAGCCGGTAATGAGAACCGGCAGTATGGCAGGGAGCCGCTGGTAGGGATGTCCGTGAGTTCTGAGGGTTGATCAATAAATGAATAGGGGAGCAAATAGCAGGTAAATGGGGCGGAGGGGGGTCCCGCTTGTGCACAGCGGGGACCAGTCCGAGACGTACGTTTCACCAGAGGCTTTCTCAATCGGAGTGCAGGTGTGCCTGGCCGCCCTTTATTTAAATGATAGCTGGCCAATCCTCAGTGGGGGCAGGTAGGGGATGGGAGGGGTTTGAGACTATGGGAAATGCGATGTTACAGTTTGAAAGTGCTTAAGACAAATTGGGTATTGCAATTGGTAGATACTATTAAGGTACTGTTACTTTTTGATGGGACAATGAAGAAATAAGAATAAATAAATAAATGAATACATGGAAAACAATAAAATATTTTTTGGAAAACACTAAAAGTTTTTGTCTTGATTGAATAGAAGAAAACTTGATAATGAGGATAGATTGTTAGTGAAAGGAAAGAAGTGATAGGAGAAAAATTATTCTGGGTGTGGGCAGTGGAAATTGATGTATATATTAGAGTGGTAATTCTTGGTGAAAAAACACTGTAAGACAAGTGTGAAAAACGTGCAAACCAATGTATAAATCCTATGGTGATAAGGTAGTGAGACTAGGGTGTGAATGTATGTGGAGCAAATGTATTATGTGTATGGATGAAAAAGGGGGGGGGGGAGGGAGAAGGGAAAGGGGGAAAGAAAGGGGTGAAAAAGTAGTTATTATGTGTAAGGTGTGAGAATAGGATGGCTGGCAATGTGTATGGCAGCGCAAATATATATGGTATGCATATAGAATGTGAAGTGATGTGGTAAGGAACTGTAGTTGAATTTGTGTAGAGTAAGTGGTATAGTACATACTAGGATGTGTACTAAAGGTAGGTTCAATGAATAAATGTAAAATGTATATTATATATACTGGTGACACATTTGTGTATGAGATGTGTGGGGATGTGAGGAAGAATAGTTGCACAATAGTGCATTCTATTATATTGGAGTATGTTGTTGTGGTGTATGTGTGCTGGACAATGAATAGTGTAAGTGAGATGACATGATGATTGTACTGTGAAAAAACAGGGTAATGATGTAATGGCCAAGTGGAGGGGAGCATTGGTAATTGGAAAATAATTGACAGAGATAGGATGTTAATAAAAGGCATGAGTGAATGAGTATAGGACTCTGTAGAATGAGGTGAATATAAACTAAATAGGGGAGAGTCTAATGTTGGGGTATGAATTTATTCGCCCAGAAAGACTCCATAATTAATAAATTCATTTAGGCCCGTTGGGGTCACTGAGTTCAGTTTGAAAGTCCAGCTGCATTCTTTCTTTAAAAGTTCCTTGGTGGCGTCCCCTCCTCTGATACCTAGATGTAATTGTTCTAGTCCGAAGGCCTTCAGGTTTTTGGGTGATCCTCCATGGTGTCTATGAAAGTGGCGGGCCACAGATGTCAATTTTTTAAATTTATTGAGATCTGTGCTTGCGTTGCGAATGTTGCCTACATGTTCCAACAATCTCTGTTTGAAGGAGCGCGTAGTCATGCCCACATATCTTAGGTTGCATTGGCATTCGAGGCAATAGACCAGATTTTTTGTTTCACAGTTGAAATAGTGAGCAATTTTGATCTGTTTATCAAATCTGTCCGTTACCTGTGTCCTCTTATCCAGAAATTCACAAGCTTTGCAGTGGCCACAAGGATAAGTACCAATTGCTTTAGGTAGTGTAGGTTTCTTGTGCTTTGAAAGGTGACTTTGAACAAGTTTGTCATGTAAGTTTGGTGCCCTACGCCAACTGAAGTTAGGACGATCACCCAATGCCATCATGAGTGTGTCATCATTGAGGAGGATGGGCCAGTGTTTTAAAAGAATTCTCTGGAGCTCCTGCCATTCATTGCAAAAATTACTAATGAAACGTATGGGTTGCTGGAGTTCCTTAGTCCGATTTTGTGGGAAGATCAGGGTTTGTCTGTCAAGTGTACGAGCATGATGTTTAGCGTTCTTGATGCATCTCTTGCTGTACCCCCGATTAAGCAGTCTATTGGTCAATTCTTGACTTTTACTGTCATATGTCTGAGTGTCAGTACAGTTCCTGCGAAGTCGCAGGAATTCCCCTTTGGGCAGGTTTTTTATGGTTGGAGGAAAGTGGGAGCTCTCATGATGGAGGAGGCTGTTTGTAGAGGTTTGTTTCCTATACAATTTAGTCTTCAGTGCTCCATCTTGTTCTTTGTACAAGGTAAGATCAAGAAAGGTAGCCTCATGTTGGCTGTACTCATATGTGAGTCTAATATTCAAGGTATTGGTGTTGAGGATATTGATGAATGTCTTGAGTTCCTCCAAGCTGCCATGCCAAAGCATAAGGATGTCGTCAATGTATCTATACCAACCTGAGATCAGGTCAGTATAGATATCATTGGCGTCGCAAAAGACACATTCCTTCTCCCAAGATCCGAGGAACAGGTTGGCGTAGGTGGGCGCACAAGCCGCGCCCATCGCTGTTCCTCGGATCTGTAGGAAGAAAGAGTCATTGAATGTGAAATAGTTCTTGCCAAGAACAAAATTCAGAAGGTCAAGTAAAAAGATGTGAAAATCATTGTGTCCCTCTGTCTCCAGAAAAGATTGTACAGCATGTAATCCATCTTGATGTCGTATGCTCGTGTACAGGGATTCGACATCCATGGTCACGATATAATGTTCCGGTGCTAAAAATATTCCATCAATTTTGCGGAGTACATCGGCTGTGTCTTGGAGATATGATGGCAAGCTATAGACATGATGCCTTAGGTACTTATCAATGAATTTACTGGCTGGTTCTAGGAGACCACCAATGCCCGATACGATAGGCCTCCCGGGAGGCTTAGTAAGGTGTTTATGTACCTTTGGTAAAAGGTAAAACGTGGGTACTTTTGGGTGGTGGATCTGTAGGAAAGAGGTCTCTTTGTCTGTGATGGTACCTGAATGTTTGTATTTGCTTAGGATCTTGTTGTAAATTTCGAGGAAGTCGTTGGTGGGATTGCTAAAAAGTTTTTTATAGCATGTTTTATCTTGTAGCTGTTTGTTTGCCTCTCCAAGGTACATTTCCATTGGCCAGATGACAATATTGCCGCCCTTGTCCGAGGGCTTTAGGACACGATTGCCCTCAGAAATTTGACCACATTTGGCTCCCCTGGCTCTCAGCTAGCTCTTCGCCCTCTAATTGCCCTCACAATGTAGCGGTTATCCCACACCCTCATATGAGTTCCCCAAGCATACGGCATATGGCTTACCCAGTGCACCTCCTTTTTCTTAAGACGTACTAAGAAGTCCCGTAGGAGACCTCTCTGTATCCCATCTCAAGGCAATCCTACAGTCATCACCTGCAAAACATCACGAGCCGACTCTTTGCAAGTATTCACCAACTACCCTACTACCCTCACCCCCCCCCCCAACCCCCCTCTCTTCCCCCCATTTACTTTTGGGTTTTGTCCCCCCCCCTCAGCTATGAAACAAGGTTACCTTCAGTTCTTGTTTTGTCTTTATCTCTATATGATTGTCCTGCATATACTGCCGACTGTATGTATTGATCTCATGACACTGCCTGCTATGTGGCAGACTCAACTGTTGTAACCTCAAAATGTTCAAATAAATAAAAAGTTTAAAAAAAAAAAAGAAGCGCAGAACCAGGGATAATATACTGTTTTTTACAAGAATGGGCTGTTGACTGCAGCCACAGTGTATGGAGACACATGTGTATACAGTATAGTGCATATTCTTTTTTTTTTCTAACCATCTGTGTGATGTGTAACAATACATATGGATCGTATGTGGTTGGGTATCTGGAATTTTGAGGAGTCCTCCTGCTCCTGTGGCCTATTCTCCATGACAGAATTTACAAAATTGTAAAATGTAGAGATGGTGTGGCATAGTTTACAGCCCCTCCCACCTATAGCTTGCAGAGTCATGAGATGTATTGCAGATATTCCCATGTTTCTATCTTCTCCCCAATGTTTTATCTGTTCTCCTGTCTTACCATATTTCCCACTCATCCTCTTCCCCTTGTCTCTATCTCCCATTCTCTCTGTCTCTTTTCTTTCTTTCCCCAATAGATCACCTTCTTTACTTGTTTCCGTTCTATGTTTTTCCCTCCTGTTCTCTCCCTCAATTCTGTAGCATGCCCAGGTTTCTTCTTGGTGAGCCATGGACAGCATATTACTAATGGAAGGAGTGGATGTGCTAGTACATGCTTTAATATTGTAGCATTCCTTGTGCTTTTATAATGTAGTACTTTAAAAAAATTCTTTATCAAAAACTGTTTAATATAAAAGATGATTGCCTTAAATGTTAAAAAGCCAAGTGATTATCTTTCATATACAGTAGCTATTGTTTTATTAACAGATGTCTGAGACATATGTAGCCTCTCACTCATCCCCCAGAAAACTACAATTTCCATCTCTAGTGCTTCTATAATTATGCACCATAGATCATGATCAAATCTACCTTTGTAAAAATATGCAGTCTTGTATATATGAATACTGCCGGAACAATAAATTCTTGGAGAAAAGATCTTGGATTTTTTTTTTTTATGAATATCAATTATTACTGTAAAATGAAACTGTATTATATTGCATTTCAGATCTTATTCCGCTTATTTTATTTTTTACATGGGTAATGATATTTGAAATCATTTTTTTATTTAACTGTGGCATGAAGATTTAGGGCTTGTTTCAGAGATGCCCATATTGTTGAATGGATCACATTGCACATGCACCATACCCTAGCAAATACAACTTTGTGCAACTACAGGCCATAAAGAGTCATATGCATCTTCTCCACATCTCCAGTTGGCAAATACTTGGCGTTACCGGATGTCCTCACATAAAATAGGTGATAAGTTCCTGCAAAAGTCGAATGAATTTTTGGCAAATGTCTTAGCAGAGATTGGTCTGCTACATAAATGGCATGACATAGTAGCCTGCAGTTGTTTTAGAATGGACAACCTTGAAAATAACAATAAATGGTCTGTCCCAGATTTGCATTCTTATGGTTCCCTATAACACTGTGGCACTGTCAAATACTCTAGATTGAGATAATAACATGAGCATTTACAGGAAATATTATTGCAATGTGAAACTTTCATTAATCAATACAAGATTGATCGTGAATGTCAATATTAACATGTATACATCAGCTACCAAGTTTATGAATGGTCATATTAGTTGAGAGTGCTGGGCTGGAAAGGAAGACCTTTACCTTTAATTCCCTTTGAGCCTATTCCATTAGAAAAGACTAATGGCGTTACAGTATGTATTGGATTTATTCTCCCTGCATAAGTGGTCAGTGGGAATGACAAAGGTAGAGCATTAGTAATGTGTTTGTTTAAAAATAACAGGCAGCCTACCTTAAACAGTAGTCCAAATTTCCATTTTCTTTGTGATATTAAGCAATTTTATGGTCATCAAATCTTAATGACTGAATATATTTGTTAAAATACTAGGTGCAAATAAAAAAAAATAAAAAAAGTTATTATTCCCAATGTAAGACAAACAGATTGATGACAATCAGAATGAAAACAAGCATTATTGGGACATCGCAACACTAACACCATGATGTCAGCCAGGGTAAAACCGGCAGTACAGCTGTGAACATGATGATAATTTATCATGTTGAGTTTGGGTGCCCTTATAATGCTTGTCCACATTCTGATTGTCAACAAGACAACTACTTCCCTCAAAAATACTGTGCATGGATAAATGTTCTCATACTTTTACAGAATCTATGGGTGAGATGTACAGATGGAGTGTCTCTCGTTAGTGTGGGTCCTGTCACTTCTATCGCCAATCGCCAGGACCTGCCATCAGATGGAAGGGGGCACACATGCACGAGATGCTCACATGCCCCGTTCTGTCTAAGCCCACCGTCACCTTTCGTTGCTTCCCCATCACACCCCTGTGCCTTTTAAGATCTGGTTGTCTGTCGCACTTTCTAGTCATTATTATTACGCAAATAGCAGATTGCAATGCAGCATAACCAGCTAAGTCAGAGGTGCTTATAGGGAGGAGAAGACCCAAAGGCAGACTCCATTTGGGCCACCTCTTCTGTAGCCAGTAGTACTGTAGTCTCTAGGGAACCCTAACGGTGTCAAAGAGTCTATTGTGCATGTGCAGATCTCTGGAAAAAGGGGGTGGCAACCACTTTTCAAGTGATTTCCCTAATGTACATTTACACAACACTCAGCAAATTGTTTTGGGATGATTTCTGCTGCGCTACAGCTCCCAATGCAGGACTCTTGCAGTTAAGTATTGAAAAAATGTGTGCAGAATGTTTGATGTGGGGTCCCCATAGCCCCAGAGGCCTATGTGGACTGCACACACTGCTAGAATTATAAATATGCCACTGATCTAAATACAGAATACTGTTTGTTCAGAATTTATGCCATGGTGCAGAAACTGAAGCTAATACAATTTGAACTGGATTTAATGTACTATAATGATAAAAATTCTGATTATTCAATTTTTGCCATTTAGCAACTGACCTGTTGCATTACCTAATTATCATTGTTATTTAATTATTGGTACTACAATACTGGACTATCATACAGCTGGTGTACTTATACTTTCCAGCTAGCCATAATGATGTAAAATTATATTGATATAGTTAGCCACAACACTTCTGTGGATCTAACCGCCTTACTTATCAGGAGTGTTAAAAATTGACTCCTTTCTTACCTGCATCAGAACCTGAAAATATAAAAATATTACTTAAAAGCTGATTTTGGCATATGTACAGTACTAAGCCTATGAGAAAGATAATGGGAAGGAGATGAGCTACCAACAAATAAACTCTTAGCTTACATTATTCAAACCAAGCCTGTAACATGACAAGCTGATTGGCTGGTACTGTAGCTTCTTCGACTTTACCTCAATTCAAGGGCTTAGTACATATACTGCTTTATCTCTTTCCGACCTTTAATAAATACTGCCCTTGAGTGCCAACAAAATAACAGCAACATTTTGGGGAATGGCAAGATGTATATATCTTTTTTTGCATACACATACCACACTAAAGGTGCATACACACGGGGGGAGATATATTGCTCAGCCATATATTGCTTGCAATATATGGCTGAGCAATATATTGCTCAGTGTCTCCTTTTCATCAGCGACCAGAGATGGTCGCTGATGAAAAGGAACCTCTGCTGGGGGAGCTGCAGAGGTAATTAGCTGGTCAATGGGGCAGAAAACGGGAGCGCGCACCCGGTGATTTATCGCTGGGGCACACTTCCATCACTGGCAATATGGTCGCCTGCGACCATATTCCCAGCGATTATAGCCCATATCGCCCCTGTGTGTACACAGCATTACAGTGTAAGAATGTTTACAAAAAAGTTATCAGCTCTGAAATACAATATACAAATATGCTGTTCTGAAGAGATAACTCGTGCTTCTTATTCTAAAGATAATAATAATGATGTTGAGAAGAAGTAAAGGAAAAAAAGGTGCAGAAAGAGTTTTTGTATTTGGATAAAAATCAGTTATTAAAAATTTCCTATCTTAAATTTTAACTCTTTTTAATAAATGTCCACTCTTTCTTTTTCTTCTCATTATATATTACTTTCCATGTTTCTTCAAATATTTCCTCTCCCTTTGACTAATTTTAAAGAAAAAGAAATCTGTAATTTTCAACATTTGTTTTACTGTCTCTTTTCCTTGTCGTTTTTTTTTAGATTTTTTTTACCTTTGTTTGCTAATTGTTTCTATATTGTTTACTCATTTTATTTAATTTGACAGTATTCACATTTTTTTTCACCTTTTCTCCTCTGTCTGTTGTTGTTTTCTTGCACACCATTTCTCTCTACTTGTATCTTTCCTTACTCTTTTTTTAACTTTCATTTTCTCCTTTTTTTCCCTTTTATACCTTGTCATTTTAATATCTTTATATTCCTTTTCCTCTGCATCCTTTAATTTCTCTTTTGTCTTTAATTTATTTTTTTCACTCTTTTACTTTATAATTTAGAGGCAAATGTACTAAACCTTGAAGATTGTTAAAGTGGAGAGAGAAAAATTACCAACCAATCATCTCTTAACTATCATTTTACAAACAAAGTGGTTAGGAGCTGATTGGCTGGTATTTTGAGCACACTTTGTCACTGGTTATACACTAGGTGATATGTTGTCCGATCCAACGGATTGGACCGACACATTGGCGCATATCTTGTCTTCAGGTTGGCCTGCTACATAATGCATCTTTAGTGTTGCCATGCTGCAAAATGCAGCTTGACTTCCCGCATTACTCCATCGAATCCCTGCATTGGCAAATCAGCCTGTACTTGCCAATGCAGGGTCCGGTCCCTCATTGGATTGACTGGCTATGCACGACATCCATTGTGTACTATTCTTTTTTTCAGTCCATCCTTACATTTACTTCCCACCGTGATCCGTTATCTCTCTAAGGGCAGGATATACCAAATTAAAAGAAAGTGGTAAAAACCCTGTTTAGCGCATCTCTGTATATACTTGACTGCTGGACTTCGGTACAGAGGGTAATGCCAGCTGTTGGTGGTGCTACTCTATAGAAGCTAGCAGGTTTGTGTTCTGATTCAGCACTGATAGGGAACCATATGGATCCCTTCCAGCATCCTCTGCATCACTCTGCGCATGCACAGATGGACTCCTGTCATAAACCCAGAAGTCTAGTGACCAGTAATGACTAGCACTTGGGAAGAGCTGTCCTTTGAAGTTGTAATTGCATATGTTAAAACGTATGTGACTTGTATGAATGCAATGTTTGATGGATGTACTGGAGAAGATTAGGAAATCCTGCTCTAACTCTCTATTGAGTCTTTTTTTCCATTACATTCTCTCTTTTTTCGTACCCTTTCCTTCTTCTTTCTCTTTCTTTCTTTCTCTTTCCTTTTATTTTTTCTTTATCTATTTTCTTTTCTCTCTATTTCTACACTCCAAATAAATGGCCCCAGATAAATATCCAATTCACTCTGGCTGTGAATAGTAAAGTACTGTTGGAGCAATTCAGTATTGCTCCGGTTATGGTGCAGCTGATAAGAAAGCAAGCTGTCCCACAAACTTGAACACAGATGCTATTGCCACAAATACTTAGTGACATAAGTGTACACTGCCAGGTAGCGTAAGAGTGGGTGTGTGCACTGGGTTTTTGCATGAACACGAAAGGCAAGGTCGGGTAGAAGGAACAGAACAGATTCCTTTTCACAACCAAGGCAGCTTTCCATCAGAATAAGCAGGGCTCTTTCAGTAGCCACAATTAAACTTCAAAACTGCGCAGTGCATAGGAGAAATCAGTGATATCTCCTGTGTTGCATGTAGAATTGAATATGTTTGTATGTGCATTGTGAGCCTAGTTCAATTTGAATAGGCTCCAAAATCTACTTTCCATAGCAGCAGTTAGCATGATTAGATCCCAGTCCATTGCCTGGCAAAACGTGAGACAGTTTTGAAATCTTGCTCAAGTCATAGCCTAAAAATAATTTCCATTGAGGCACTGTTCATTATTTAAAGGCTTCTAGTATGACAGACAGCCTCTGTAGGTACTCATTAAGCTGTGACGTAATGGGGCCGCAGTGCATCCTGCACTGGCCCTACCCTCTGAGCATGTGATATCATGCAGGGGGGGTGGGGCCACTAGTACTGGGAAGTGGCTATACAAGAAGAAGGGTGCTTCAGCCGATACGGTCATAGCAATACTGGCTGCAGTGTGCCATCCAGGAACCCTGTTAGTGGCTCTTGCAATGGTGTGAACCCTTGTCTTTAACTGCCTGTATTATTTGCCTTCTGTACTCATATATACTATGCTTTGGGGTTTCTTGAAAACTACAGTGCAACATCTATTTTCTTCTGAAATTATAATTTGTGCAATTTCTTAAACCTGAGAACATTTAAGAAATAATGAAATAGTAAATGTTCATTTTCACATTAAAAAGAAATATACAGCATGAATTCAAGAAGTTAATATTAGCAGTCATTTTCTTATGGCTTCAAAGCTCCATATATCTAAGAACAAGCGCTGAAATTTGCTTTCATTTAATCAGTTGTTGAAAACAACATGGCTGAAAAGATTTAACAACAACATTTATCAGTCTAAGCAACGCCACTAAGAGAAAATACATTTCTTTTTCTATTTAATAAATTCCATATGCTTCTGGCAAGCTGCTCTTTCACAGTGTACTTACCCATTTACCAATCTATTTCTCACACA